>NW_019416727.1:231733-403898 GCF_000390285.2 Anoplophora glabripennis
ACCAGAGAACACTATACCAACGAGAAGCGACAGAATCGGCGGTTCCTTTGATGTTTTGTGGTCACGCTAGAGTCGACCGATTTGACAGAAACACAATCGTTTACACTGAGAGAAGTTACACTTTTGAATAGATGTACACTGAACGAACTGCATCAGTATCAAACAATGTTCATATAATACAAGGATAACTGTGGTAAAATGTAGACAAATTATATATAATATATGTATAAAAAATAATACAAGATGTTTTACAACTAATATTTTTATTAAACAGATATAATATTTTTCTGCAATATTTGAAATAGTTTTTTAAAAATAGGTACCTGACAATGCAATAACTTCTTTGGGACAATATAGGTATTTCGTTTGGCAATAAGGTTATTCTTACATTCCCTTTACCAATATATTTGGTTTCGAAATGGTGTTCACAAAGCCTATAATTCTTATAGACATCCACAATCCTAGGCAATAAATCGAGTCTATTGCAAGTTTCTATCCACACTCCAGCACTGCAAACAAAAATAAAAATTCTCCTAAAGATATTCTCTATACTTATGCAATACCATATTACAAGAGAACATACCACATTATTTTAAAAATCAAAATACTTTTTTCTGATTTACAGTTTATAGCTTGGTACTTAAAATAATAATAATAATAATAATAATAATTACCTTTCTAATCCTTACGTAATCTCAAAAGTTTTGATCTTTCACCAGTTTTGGATGAACAATCGCGAAAAGCACAATAATAACCATGCATTTTATTGATTTCAAGTTGGTTCTAATTGTAGATGGAAACGAAATACAATACAAATAAATCCACTATCAATTAATATTATACAACACAACTATCCGCCGCCAAAAAACTATTACTCGTTTCTTCTATTTATATTTGGCGGTTCTGACAGCCATTGACAACTGACAACAACACAACCCAATTCGCGCATGCGCATAAGAAAACTGTTAACGCAAAAAGCCTTGCTGTCGCTTCTCGTTGATATAGTGTTCTCTGTCACAATCATAATTGTGGAGTCAGAATTATTGGAATTTAATAAAAAAATATTCGTACTACTTGACATTTCTTACTAGTACTCATTGAAATATGGTAGTCTTTGTTACACCTACAGATTGCTATGGTACGTTTATTATCAATTATTTAATAAACAGTTCTATCTGAATTTGGTAAAAATGCATGAAAGTAATTGTGTTCCTGTGGCTGTTTTTGAAGAAGCTCAAGAATTAATTTTCCATTTATTGCCAGCGAAATCCAGGGAACATTATGAAAAAGTGCTCGCTGAATTTAACGAATAGAGGTGAAAATGGAGAGGAATGACAATAAATGAAGAAGTCATGCTATCGTATTTTTTAAATTTTGTAGAAAAAATATGCAAATTTATCTATGTATATCTATATATTTTTTTATTTTGATATTAGAACTGAATTTAGATTTTCTTCTAATTACACAGAAAATTTATTATCGCTTTTTGTAGGTAGATTAAATGCATAGTGCTCTCAAAACTTTAATTTAATGCTCATGTAATTGAAAGGTATTTATGGGTAATGGCTACTGAATAATTTACTGAAGAAGTAAATTTGCATTTTGCTTTTAATGCGATTAGGATTACTTCAAAAAGAAAATTAATACTTCACTTTTTAATCTTTTCGTACTTAGATACAATTTGCTAATAATAATTGTGCGAAATTGAACTGAAAAAAAAGCTATGACAAAAAATATTATGGAAATAAATAATGTGTTTTTTTTAATTTAAACTTTAATTTTTTCTTTAAACTCTACAATTATCAGTAGATTAATCAGTGATGTATTCTCCATCATTATTTATGACCCCCTCCCAACGTTCCTTTGATTTTATTATTTTAATATTGTTAACATCAACATAAAGAAGATAAAAAACAGGCAATTTTCTAAAGAAGAAGCAAATGAGATTACATTGAATGTCTTATTAATTATAATACCAAAAAATAACTAAAATGCTATCTGCCTTAGTCAAGAAAATTGTCATTCTATGCATAATTTTTTTATCATATCCAAGACAGCTAACGAGATGAATAGATCATCATTGGATGCTTTAGGAATCATTACTGGAAGAAACTCACAGGATATAAACACCTATATACAATATCTGAAGTAAAAATTATTACTAGTAGCTTATACGTATTTGACCCATTGTAGCCAAACGTTTTTTTTTTAATGTTTACGAATATTAAATTAGTTACACTATTCCTGCATTGTACGCAAACTGCTTGTTCAAAATCGCCACACTGTGATGATTTATAATAAACTCGAACCATTTGTTGTTTAATTAAAAAAAGCATTGGTGTATATCGCCCACTTTTCAAATTCGTTTGTATTCAGTAAATAATAAAGAGATCTTTTCCGGTCGCATTTTTGCTGAATCTCCTGATAACAAATCACGCTGCTCGCGCTTTTACACCGTGACAAAAAAAAAGTAGCGATTCGTTGCATGGAACACAAAATTGTTTACCAATTATGTCTAGATTTCAACTACAGAACATGTTAGTATTGTTGGAGGAAGTGTCCGACATTGAATGCCTCTTCACTAAAAGCCATCGCCGAAGGCGCCTTTCCAACGGTACCGCGGCACCAATCTTTCCCAACACACATCGCAGTATATGTTGCCAAAGCTGTGTAGTTATTGTAAGTAAAACATGCGCGATTTTAAGAGGGCATGAAAGTAGTACACCCTACCTTGACCTCATGTCTGGTTAACTTCTCTTTTTGTTGGCAATGGAAGATATTCGTACACAGGGAGTATCTCGAGAAGATGCAATATTACAAGTTGTTTCTGCGTGAAAAAGCTGATTCAACTTAAAAGATTTCTGTGTAAGAGCGCGTAATTCATTTACAGACTGGTTTAGACTTTCTGTGGTAGGTCGTTGATCCCTTTAAAAAAATTACAGTGTTAAACAAGAATTTGCAGATTGATTTAAAATTATCTCTGCAGTGTTTTTTTTTTTGGTTAATTTGCATTACGAATATTATACAGATTCCTTGAGTGAAAATAATAGAACCTCCAAATTAAATTTTTTATTAATACCTTGAATTTTATTAATACAATGAAATCATCAATCAAGGGAAGGAAGTTGCGAAATTAAACAACAGTTTACATTAAGCAGAAGTTGCAGTATATCATAAATCCAACTCTAAATCGAAATCTGGCAAAAAATAAAATTAAAAGAAGTGAATAAAACAATTGAACTGAAGAACAGTTCCTTTGAGAGACATACGTACTAGTATTGGGTATTAATGAGTTTGAGCTTAGATTAGTCTATTCCAAATTAAAAAAAAAAACATGTGCCGATAGAGGATAAAATTCAATGAAAAATTTCTAGTGCGGGACATAAGAAACAACGGAAATTGAAATTGAGGACACAATAATAGTTTAGTTTTAGATAAACAATGTTCAAAACGCTGTTGTCTTTATAAGATAATAAAACCCGATGTTGTCTCTTCCTTGGAATGTTTAAAATTGAATCAGTCTAAATCTAGTCAAGAACATAAGATTCATAACTGATACTTTATTGGGACTAATGCAGCAGTATGATACGAATATTTCTCTTGTTTTGGTTACTTGGAAAACCTAAGGCTAAGGCCGGTAACTGGTACTTTATCTTTATTGACAATTAAAGAAAAACCATATTTCTGCTGAAATACACAGAGTTTAGTTTTAATAATCCAGCATGCTTCCAAGGAATCAATCCTTCATTATCAGGATTTCGAATCTGTCAATTCTTGTAAATATTTAAATTAGCCCCAAGGGGAGCAATGTCATGCTCTCTTCTAAGCGATGTAGATAGGGTTTCTTTTATTATTAAAAATATCACTATCGTATTGATGCCAATTTTTTTACAAAGAAAAATTTAAGAGTTTCACATAAAGTCGCTATCTCATTTTTTTATGAAAAGCTTGCATTCTGTATGTCTACACACACAGATTGTTCATCAACTTTTATTTCGAAATGTAATTCACAATATTTTCTGTCTTCTAAAAAGACCTGTCATTTCATTCTTAAGTAACTAATTGATGCAGCAACCTAAATACCTATACATATAATTGTTATTTTATTATCCAAAACATTCTGTATTAATTCAAAGCTATTTATACAGGGTGAGTCAGAAAGAATGGGTCAACACTAAGCTGGAGATACTAGACACCGAATGTCGCAGGTTTAAAAATACAGGGTGTTCAAGGTTTCAATTTTATTGAAATTTCTCAATAATTGAGAAAGTTTATATATCTTGACTGAAAATTGGTAGTGTTGGATTTTTTGTTGTGAGAATTACGAATTTGAAGCTTATTTCGACGTTGCTCCTAGAGGGCACTAGTTTCACCCTATTATTTAGGTAAATCTAAACATATCTTTTTATCTGTTGAGCTAAGCTTAAAAAAGTTAAAAATCTAAAAGATCGTCAATTCTACATAAAAAATGTCCTCTTGTTTAGGTCGCCTAACTTTTCGGTTTCTGAGTTATTTGCATTTAAAAGTTTCAATGTATTTCGTGGTATATATTTTCTAAGTAGGCTTGTGTAAAATTTTCATGTCGATAAATATTAACGTATTTTGCGTGCGTGTGATTTATTTTTCGTGCAAAATTATCAAAAAATCCCACGACATAATAATTTTTCCAACATTGAGATGCGGGATATGATTTGTGTTTTTGCTCAGGCTAATTTTAATGGACATGGAAGATATGTACAATTGTACCCAAATAGATTGCAACCTAATTATAAACTATTCAGAAACCTTTACAACCGCTTAGGCGAATCTGGATCTCTTCGACCAAAAAGTAACCATGGTACTCCAAAATCTATCACAGTCGATGAACAAGAGGCAATTTCAATTCGTGTTTCGGAAAATGTAGAATTTTGAAAAAAGAAATGCTCCATCCATTACTATACTCCGGTTCAGCAGTTATTGGCTCAAGATTTACCAGCTCGCCTACAATTTGCTCAGTTTGTACAAAATATGCAAACGGAAAACCCAGATTTTCTCAATAAGTCTCTATTTACCTGTGAGGCGACATTTAATAAACGGGGAGTTTTCAATTGGAAGAACAATCATTTGTGGGATTCCGAAAATCCGCATGCTGTAAAAAAGACATTTTCAGCATGAGTTCATGCACGACGGTGCGCCACCACATTTTGCCTTGTCAGTATGCCAGTATTTAAATGAATATTTTCCTCATCGGTGGATTGGCCGTGGAAGTGAATTTAGTTGGAAACCGAGAAGTCCAAAGTTGAACCCTCTGGACTTCTCAGTATGGTCAAACTCGAAGGATGTGGTGTATCGTGAAGAAATTAATTCTATTGAGGAGTTGCGGCAGAAAACAAGTAGCCGCGAATACATTTAAAAACAATAGGGACATTTTGTTTAATATTCAGAGACATTCGTATCATGCATGATAAGCTGAAACATAATATTTCGGTGTCTAGTATCTCCAGCTTAGTACTGACCCATTCTTTCTGACTTACCCTGTATAACTCTCTCTATAGTTCTATAGTTCCATAAATTAATATCTGCATATTTGATACTTACCTAAATTGGGTAGAAATGATTATTTTTTCATCAGTGAAAACACGCCATTCTAAATAAATAATCAATTCTCGTCCGCCGAATCCGTAAATTAATAAGGGATCTTTTCATTTGTTTCAGTCGCGACAACCATTTCCTCCAGATGCGAAGGTAAACAAACGCCGATTAAAGCCATAAAAAATCTTGCAGGAATGAATCTGGGACCAGTGAACTGGAAAAGTAAGCAGTCCGGCTAAAGGACAAACCCAGAAAGCAATGGCAAATATAATGACGGGCGCAACAGTGGCTGCAAGCACTGAGACAACACGTCGTGACCGCCGTGACACACTCTGGGCTCGGATCCTGCACAAGAGACAACTTTCCTAGCACCGGTATGCCAGTACCATGACGGTACCCATGAAGGTATCACGTGCGTTCTGGTGCATTAGTTGGTGCTAGTGCAGAATGTGATTCTGGAAGGACAATTTTGGATATTCTTCTTGTTTTCTCAGGTAGGTAAATACATGGACCTGTATTCGTGTTAATTTCACTATTCTTTCCAAAGTTTCATTCAATTCAAATACTAATTATCGATTTTCGTACCAATCTATCATCAAAAAGTGATATGTACTGATATATGTATGTATTATAAATTTAAAACTATAAAGCATGTGACATCTAATTCATCAACGCTCTTACTGTCATTTAATGAAGCTTCTAACAGGTTTGAAGGACAATTTCTGTCCACAAGAGTGTCATAGTTCTTAAAAAGTTATAAAAATATTTCATATATCATTGAAAGTTAGTTTTGGACTTCAATTCATACAACATTACGATTTAAATTTGTGTAAGCGTTTTTCCGGACAATGTCTTTAGTTTTCTTGTAACATTTATAGATTATGATATAAATGGCATGAAAACAATACTTTTTTTCATTTCTTGATAACTTTGTAACTAAAAATAGTTATCAGAAATAAATTCTTACAGTCAATATCCTACATCCACTAGAATTTTTCTGGTGCTTCCAAATTATGGTTGTTTGATTAAAACGTATAAATATTTTATAGTTTCTGAGATAGTGGACATTATTAAGTAAATCAGGCTATGTAGACGACATAATTCAAATTAAACATAAAAAAAAACAAACGTTCCGCTGTGGTTTGATTGTAATATAGTTTTATAAACCCATTTGCTTGGTGGAATTTCTAGCGGAAATAATATATTAAGGATTGGTTTGTAATGTTAGAAAATGTAGGCCAATTTGCATAAAATAGAACTATGTGAGTGTCCTTGTGCACGTGAGCTAAAGTATTTCCTCTCATTTTGAGTTGACCGCAAAGATGGTAAGTTAAATTCTTGTGTACAATTATGGGATACTTGAACAGAAAATATGAATTCCTGGATATTTGTAACTGACAGTGAACACAGTATTTCAAAAAATGAAAATAATATTGTTCTACAACGTGTTCTGTGTAAGCACGTCCGTATAAAAATATATATTTGTATTTTTATCCAACACTTGTATATAATTATTATACTATAATTTCTTTGGTTTTAAAGGAATAGTGTGGCCTATAAAGTCACTAGTGAGTTATAAGTCTTAAGTCACTAGTAAGTTGTGACTTATAACCCACTAGTGACTTATAGAAATCATAAAAAGACAAATGTTTGGTTTATTTTCTAATTTTTATTAGAAAACCAATTTGAAACAGTAATAAGTCAACAAATAATCTAAAATGCTACAAACTTACAATCTACCTACTTATTAATATTAACATTAACATTTATGGTAAAGCCGTATTTTGATGCCAAAGGATTATTGGAATCATTTTGTCATTGTGGTAAATTTATAGAACAGATTTCCCCTTTACTTGTGCTTGCTTCAGGAGTTTGCACCCATTTTGCTGGAAATTGACTTTTCTATATAACCTTCTACCACGGTAGATGACTTCCATCCACTGTGGTGTTTGAACGTTGTAATATCCCCTCCAGCATTGGCCAAGAGAGTTGCAGATGTGCATCGCAAGCCATGCCCTGTATATAAATTAAAATCTGTCAAGCCCAATAATCGCGCAACAATCTTAGGAATTTTTGATAGCTTATTAATACCAACACATTGACGTGTGAATTTTCCATTTTGAAAATTGCAAAAGATCTTTTTATGCTGCACATTTTGAGGCCTTAGCTTAGAATATATTCTAATTAATTCAATTGGATTAACACAAAATCCTTCATTTAACACAGCAAAGCTTCTTGGTTTGTTCGTTTTGGTATTTGAAATCATGATGAGAATATACTGCCCAATTAAAGGAAAAATGTAAATTTAAAAGAAACTTCTGTTATTTTCCTTTTTAGAATACAAAAACAAACAAAATAGATATTAGATAATACATAAATATTTATTAAAATTAATTTTACGTGCGTTTCATAAATGTTAATGACAAATTATGCTGTAACATAGGTCGTGACCGACGTGACATACTCTGAGTCCGGATCTTGCGACAGAGACAACTTTAGGTAGTTTTACAAGTACGATGGTAGTACCCATGAAATATTCCGGTTATTAATTAGTGGTGATACAGGATGTAATTGTGTCCCTAACCTTTTCCTGTGACACGAAAGTTATGATTGCATCGTATTAATTAATTACAGTTGATTCATTATTACATTTCTAAATTGATGATGTTATTGGCAAAGTACGACTAGGATAATATTTATACAGCAGTTTTTTAATAATGTTTGTGCAGAGATAAATTTTCAAAAAAACGGATGTGTGTAAATGGGCAGTCTCAGGTATAATCGAATTAGTATAATAAACAGATAAAGTTAAAAATTTATTCAAAAGTTATACTGAAGAACCGATTTTTTCTCAACAAATATACGTTCATATATATTTGCGTAAGGGCTTCTCACTAATTTATATACACCCTGTATGCAAATGAAATCTAAACGGCATTGGTAGTGCGAAAAACTTACAACGTCTACAAACAAATATTTAGAAACACTTATGGACCTGAGAGAGACTTCTTCTAAAACAAAGAGACGTACATTTTTAGAATTTGAATCTTGAAATCTTGTTGCACACGTGCATTTTTTGTCTGCTTCTTTTGAAAATTCAAACATTATGATAACTGTAGCACTTTCCGGTTATTCGGTGTCCAATTATCTTGGTTTTAGTGATTTAGGTGCTTCAAATTTAAATTATTAATTTCCAACAATTTGTGTGGTTGGATATTTACAATTTCAAGAGAGGAAAAACTATTCTTTACTTTAACGCGAAAGTCTCCGAAAATTAAAAATGCGGCTCTGTTTCTGTTCTTACATATGTTGTAACATTGTTATACGCTTAATTAAAACATTGTTGTTTCTAAAACCTGTACATTTTAAATTTTAATCATAGTAAGCAATTTTAATAAATAAACTGTACTTAAAAGTTATGTGATGACTTTTAACGGAAACGCTTAGATAATGTTGTAATAATCTGTGAGAATAACCTTGACAGAAGTACGGATATATTGGATTACTCTTCATGCCCATTATACAGGGTGTCCCGTTCATGATTCAAAAAAACTTGTGTTCAATTAAAGTTTTTTTTCTTAGACGACTTGTATGTTAAAGTTGAGGAAAAAATAAGTTAAAAGTTAAAATTTATTACGGTTCTGTAAACTCTAAAGCATACTACAAAAAAAAGGTATACTTGTCGAAATTCGGTAGCACGTGTAATTTTTTTTTCGTTTGTACCCCTCCAGTTACCTGTATCTGCGACACTGCTTTTCAGAAAGAAACCGTTTGCACATTTTTTTTTTGACATTTTCATCTTTAGCCGATTTAAAGATAATTAAGGAAAACCATTTGAAAAGTAACAACTTGAACACACTGTATTTCGAAAACAGGGTGTTCCATAAGGAACTTGCACGCAAGTTTTTTTGAGACATGAATGGGACACCCTGTATTTAGATTAGTGCAGAATGACATTATTCTTATACATTTTATTTTACAAATATTTCATTAAACAATTAAACTATTAAGTTCATTTTATATTCTAGTAACTTCCCAGATTTGTGTATGATTGCTAGGAAAATAATTTCCGTGTAAAATTAAATTTCAAACTTGAAAAAATTGAAGACTAAATATTTTTTGCCAGATTACCATGATTTTATTATCACTTAGTGACACATTTATGTCTACTTATCTATCATGTTTGAAGCAGTTGTGCATACCATATGTACATATACATACCTACATACCAGATGCTAAAAATTAAAAATTTCTCTTAAAACAAATTTTATCTGCTTACAATCAGAAAGCAAATGTGTGTAAATTCTTTTCAAAATTAAATCTAGGTTTCATTCTTCGCTAAGAAACTTCGATAATTTCCAAATGTATATGCCATTGAAGTATAAAAAGTTTAACAAAAAATAGAACAGTTCAGTAGTGACACAAATATGTTAAATAAGGACAAACTGTCATGGTCAGAAATTCGAAGATTTTATCTTTGAATATGATAACGTTTTTGCAGTTGACCTTAGGCAAATACAAAAATTATAAAAAATAAATATGCCTGGAAGGAATTGGTAAAAGTTTGAATACGGCGATTGTTTGTAGAAACTCAGAGTGGTGAAATTTTAAGGCCACAGTTAGGTCAAACAGATACATATTTATAAATCACCTTGTGTGATACAAGGTGTTTCAGCAAAAAGGAAACATGGACTTTATGAAATATGTTATATTAAGTACATAATTAAACTTTTAATAGTAATAATTCCTCATAGATTGTAAAAATTCCAAATGTGTAATTCTTCTGTTGATAAATAATTAGGCAGGAAGAGGAAAAATATAATTTTATTAATATGCAATAATACTTCTAACTTCTGCAAATTTAGAATTCAGAGCTTCAGAACCACGTTCATATGTTACTTTTAATTACACACATAGTTGGATGATTCTTTCAAAGTTGGCTATTACTTATGCAAAATGTTACATTTTCTCCATTAAAAATATTTGTGTTTCAAAATTTATAAAACATTGTAGTTAAATGTAGAGTTAATACATTGGATGGCAGAATACTGCAAAAATTGTTTTCTATTTATTTATGTACATCTTTTTGCCACACACACTTATTTTTCTTCACAAATAAACTAGGTATGTTCATAAAAAAATTATATAAATATATGACCCCGTATTTTATATCTATTTTGATATACTCTAAAACAATATCAACTGATTTGCTTATTTATATCATTATCCTGAACCGCAGGACGATGCTAATGTAGGAACTTTATTTACACATACAATTGACAAGTACATATTAAAGAAAATTACCGTAACGTAACCTTAAAAGGTGCTATAAATAAATTCCAAAGATTTAATTATATATTCTACAGTAGGGTGGAGTGAAAAATTTTTGTTTTAAATTTTAAGATTCCTGTACCATCAATCGATGACACCTAGAATTAGAAGTGTTCATGTAAAATTTCAGCTAAATGAATCGATATATTAAGGTGGCGCATTAGGTTTGAATTTTAGAAAAAAATCAATTTTTGGCTTACAGAAAGAACTTTATTTACGACGATATTGCTATCTTTACTACAATATTGATATCGTCTGTAATATGTTCTTTACATTTTCAAGGGAAGTGTATTATTATTAACAAAAGAAAATATCCAAAAATGCAGTGTCAAGTTTAAACTTGCCAAGAGTGTCATGTATTAAAAAACTTTTTGAATATGAACATATTTAAAAATATTCAAAAGAACTTGTGAGGACTCTATGTGAAAAGTATATCGATGTGAGAATAAATCATGCAGTTAAAATATTTAATTCAGTGAAATCTACTAAAAGACAAATATTAAATAAACTAACATTAATTAAAGGACAATAAATATATTTAAATTAGGCAAGACATTAAAATATATTATTTTCTGAATTCCAAACTTGAAAAATTAATTTTTGTCATAAGTGTAAAAATATTGCTTAATCAGGATCTGTTCAAAATCAATTAATAATATTTCACTACAAAGTAATACGTTTATACGCGAGATATGGCTAAGAATAAATTAAAAGTATTGTATTTTTATGAAAAGTTACGAAATTACTTCAATTTTGCGGGTACAATTTAGAACTAAAAATGTAAGTTTTTTGTAAACTACCCTCACAGTTGTAGATTTTTGTTTTTTTGAAGGAATTAAGCTTTCCTATCGGGTCATTGATTAACGATACAGGAGATATATATTTTTTTATTTTTGCTTGTTTTGCTCCACCCTAATATACGGGGTGTTTCAAAAGAAGTAGCACAAATGGTACCGGTGGATTTACAGCTAAAAAAACACGTTTTGCATAAAAATAGCCTTAATTGCAATCGTGCGAGCTGTAATGAGAATGATAATGAATTAAATTTTTTTGTTAATAAGCGGTTAGTTTTAAAGCACAAAAGTGAAAGAGGTAAAAGTTTTGAAATAAACTAGGCTATATGATTTTTATATTTTTGAATATTCAGTAGCAAAAAAATAACTTTGGAGACGCTTATGTCAACCCCCTCCAAGGGACAGACATTTTTGAAAAAGTTTGAGAAGTGACACGAGTTAGTAGAAAACTTGTGTCAAATTTTACTATTATACTTATTATGGTTTTCAAATTGCAACTGCTATTGCAGATTTTTTCTTTTGAAATATTGAGGGGCTGTATCTCCTAGGGGTAAACATTTTACTAAGGTCGTCCTTATGTAAAACGTATTCTTTATAGCTGTAGATTCACTGCTACCATTTGTGCTACTTCTTTTGAAAACACCCTGTATATTATATCTTACACAATAGGTCTCTGTTTCAAAGCCGATACTTCTCACTTTTTTCATCATTTAGTAGCCTCTTTCGAATAGTTCATACACACTAGGTACTGTAAAAGCTGCGGTTCTCACTCACAATTTTATAACGGAACTGACAAAACTTTAATATGAAAAATATAAGCTAACAGGTTCTAAATAAACAGGTATTGCGCTTAACGGAATCTTAAGGAGAAAAGAAATCTGATGTTGTCTGTTACATTCATAATTAACACAAGTTATTTTCATAATAAAGCTCATACAAATATATATCTATCCGAAACATATTTATCCACTATCAGTTTTTAATGTTTTAGGAACAATGTTTTGGTCAGTAGGTACAACTTTCCCACGGCAATATCCTGAGTTGCAAAATACTAAAATTAACATATCAAACTACTGTGCATCAACATACTGTACATGAATGTTAAATTATGTCAAAACTGACTTGTATAATAGATTCACATGTATGTGTCAAGTCAGGACCAGCATTTTAATTAACTGTAGTACTTGGTTAGAATTTTACAATTTGTGTGACAAGATATAGCAAAGTCTTACACTAATTCAGTGTATACGAAAAATAATACGTCAAAGTATCCAAATTACTATTTGTTCATATAAAAAAAATAACACTGATTTCTAAATGTGTCCTAAACTTTTAATCGGAAATTAATCTCACTTAAAAAACTTTCTTATAAATTCTGTATTCCTTCAATTTTTAACTGCACATATTAATGCATTGTGTATCTATTTATTGCTAACAAAACAAATCAAGTCTTATATGAACGAAATAAATATTCATAGTGTACGAAGACAATGAACAAAGACGAATGGACAATGGATAATTTACGCTGGCTGCTTTGAACAGAATTTTTATTTTTCACAAGTGCATTGCAAACAAGAATTCAATACAATCTATATTTACAAAAGTACTTAATCAAACTTGAATAGGATAGGCACCTAAGCTATGAGTCTTATTATTGAGATAAATGACGATATCAGCGACTTCATATTATGTACATATCTACTAGATATTAAATTATTTTTTTTGTTCGGGTACATTTATTCTTCTGGCTTAATTATTATAAACAACTAATATACAATATAATACAATGCAAAACATCGCCTTACTATTAAAAATGTTGTCATTGCCGTTACTGGTGGTGAAAATTCGAAATATTTGGAATTAATCAATTTTCGTGGCTAAAACATACATGGGTATTGTATTTTCTAAACCGAGAGAGCTGCACTAACATTTGCCAGGACATAGCTAATACAATGCGAAACATCGCCTTACTGTTAAAAATATTGTCACCGACGTTACTGGTAGTAAAAATTCGATTTTTTTATAGACTAATCCATAACTTTTTTTTACAAAAATACCATCTTATTTACATTTTTTATATTGGTTGAATTGATTTTGTA
Source organism: Anoplophora glabripennis (assembly GCF_000390285.2). Classification (NCBI taxonomy): domain Eukaryota; kingdom Metazoa; phylum Arthropoda; class Insecta; order Coleoptera; family Cerambycidae; genus Anoplophora; species Anoplophora glabripennis. The sequence continues at coordinate 245,529 of NW_019416727.1, forward strand.
TATCAGATAATTATTATTACACACCACTGTCAGGGAATTAATTCGCACTGACAGGTAACCTCTAAATATTCAATACAGCTCAGGTTTTTCTATTAACCCTACATGGTAAGATTTTTCAAATAACAATACTTTCAATATCCCGACATTTTCATAACAGAAAAGCAATTTGATATAATTCGTATACATCTCCTCAATTGCAAAATTACACGCAAAATTTTCTGATGAATGTGAGCTTGAATCTTAATCATATTAATTAAAGATGATTCGGCATGGTTGATTAACGGGAGTCCCCTTATTCTCTCACGATTCATATGTTTGATTAAGGCATGCAGCTAGGATTATCGACCTTAGAATCATTAAATCATTAAAGAAGTATTGTATGCATTTTAACTATCCAATGAACTTAATTAAATGAATACTGGACGCAACTAAATTTTAGATCTGCATTTTTAATTGTAAATGTTTCTAAATTCTGACTCGATCTGAAGAAGTCAGAAAACAATGAAAAAAGAACCGGGTGTAGCTGTGTAATATTTTGAATATGTAGATATCTTCAAATTTATTTCCTGTTTTCTTCTAAATATTATTTATGTTTATTACTCTTCTGACATTTTCCAGTAGTTAGTTTTTCCTTTGTCACATATCAGATACCTTTCTGAGACACATCCAGATATCAAAATCATCCAAAACTTGTTTATTCTTTAAAAGTATTACATAGATTTGACAATAAAATACATAACTACCTAACATAATGTAAAAGAATATCCAGACACATGCGCCAATATTCCCTAGTTTAAGTGGTATCAAATAAGTTTTCAAAAGAAAACAGAAACAATAAGTTATTTAAGTAGTACAATACATTGTATTAAAACAAATTCGTAGTTTTGCAAAAGTAACTTGTTAAGCTGTTGCATAAGAAGTTATTATCGCTGTTTGCATCAGGTAAATAAGTTTTTTAAATGACTTGCGTAATGCTATTTGACACGGCCTTGAAAATCTTGAATGGATTCGTTCATTGAAGTAAAAATTTTAAAACCGGTGTTGGCTAGCATTTTTTTAACTCAGCTATCCAGTGTCATTTACCTACGGCCCGCCTAGGCCGATTGAAAATCGATGTCAAGAACTTCTTTAGGAGATGAGACTAACCAGAATCGTTTGTTTACCCACGCTTTCAGATGGGTGTTAATATAATTACAAAAGTCCTTTCTCGTACTCTGCGAATGTTGTTTTCTGATAGCTGTGGTAGACACTACGGTACTATTATAGATCAAAGTACCAATAAAGTCGATATCTGCTATTCGTCCTTGAAGTGCAATGTCGATTCGTTGTGTAAATATTTCAGGTATGCTGTGAAAAAGGCGCTACAATAATGCAGTCTAAAAATTTAGAGAAAGAGAACCAAGCTCAGTCTCTTTTCTATTACATTTTTTTATAAAATAAGTTACTAAACAATCTAGACCCTTTGGTTATACTGAGTTTTAATAAAAACCAACTGATATTTGCTTCAGAATAGTCCTAATTAATGAAACCTTCGAGTCCTTTTATGTTTTATTTATCTTATCAATAAATAGATTACTTACTATTACGAGAAATCAGTAATTGTCTAATATTTTCCAAAACATCTATAAATTTTTGAATTCTGCAACTCCAGTAAACTATGGTTTGTGTATAGACTATTTCTAAATAAATAAAAAGAGCTGCAATAGGTGAAAAACCAAGGATCGTCTTTCATACAGATTTTGCACTTCAAATTCATTTTTTTATGAACTAATGTTTTGTAATTCACTATTTTTTAAATCAAATTTGCCATGTTAAGTCTAAGATCTCGATTTAGAACTTCATGAAAAGATAATTATATTTTTTTTATTTAATAATACTTTTTTGTGTTTCAACAAATGCAACAAATAAATATAAAATTACTGACTTATTTGGTATAATGGTGAACTCATTCGAAATAACCCTCATGTGACTTTTTTATGAAAAAATGTTGTTGTTGATGAGGCAATCGTTTGATATATCTTTTCAGTTACTGTATTTTTTTAATCGTAAGGGGGAATATATTGGGCCATTTTAGACTATTTCAAATGAACTTACCACCCCGCAAGTAATTCCATTTGTTGGTTTGCAAAAGGAGGATTTTCGGATTCCAGAACAATGTCCCCTTGAATCTGTATTAGCTTCTAAAAGCGTAAACGACGTATTTTTATTAAAATAAATTTTAAAAGTTATTTTTTTTAATATGGCTATATACTACTTATGTATATTGACAAAGATAGTATCTAGAATCCTTTATATTCTGGATTTAATAAGTAATAAATTTTCGAATATATTTACCATAATATGAAATAAAATATGCTAAAGAAAAAGAAAATAATTATAGTCAATGTAAAATTACAAAGAAAGAGGTTAAAAAAGTACATAAACTTGATACCAGTGAAATTTACATAAAAAAAAAGTTTTCCTAAATATTTAGTTGAGCTACATTTCAATTAATGATTTGAAAAGTAACTATTTATTTGGATAAATCTGCTTTCATCTCTAAATTCTACGCTTGTCCTACCATTAAAGAATGTGTTAAATATATAGTTTATATAATTAAGCATATTTATGAGCTGATAGAAAAATTTCAGTTGTTTTATAATTCTACATAGATCTGCATTATATTTTCCTATGTCTGTTCTATTTTATTATTTTGCGTGCAACTAGTAGTTTATATGAAAATTACCTCTAAATAGTTACAAAATGTCATTTTCATTGTAATCATTGTTATTTTTAGTTAATGTAATTCAACATTAAACTATTTTCTCTCCAGTAGTCGCATTTAACATCTCGAAAGCTTTCTGTTATTATTATTGATATAATACTCGTCATTTGTATTTATTTATTGAATATGATATGAATATAGTTACAATATTGTTGTTTAACAATGCGCGTACAAATTAACGCGTCTTTTCAATCCCCAAGATCAATTAATTCTCTTCGTACCTCAATTAAAGTTATCTGATCTATGGCGTCGTAAAGTGATAAATATTTAATACATGGGAGTTGCTTTTCTTTCATAGTTCGTTTGCATAAAATTATACTGCAATAAGTTAATGGCATGCTATTTATTTTCTTAATAACAGAATAAATGCAATATGATATTCTAAGAAATAAGTTACGTAGGTGCTTATAAGTCGTTGGGTGTAAAAAAATTATTTGTATATCATTAATTTATATAATCAATTAAAATATTACATTCATCATGTATGGTAATACAAAATTATACAAAATTAACCCATTAAATTGCGATATAACGAGCGTTCAAATAAAAACGTGTCAAGTTGGTTCTGAAAATTTGAACGTAGGGCGTAGCGTATAGCAAATGAACTTAAACGTCATCTGTCAAAGCGCTGTATCGCCGCTTTGTTATTGAAACTGACAGCTGCTATACAGCTCGTTGAGAAATGAGGTTAAGTTGGTCGCTATAAGCTACGCCCTAAGTCCAATGTGTCAGAGCCAACTTCGACCACGTTTTTATTTGAACGCTCGTTATATAGAGTCATAACATAATTGATTTCCATGGAAAGAGTGTCTTGGAAATTAATTGTAAATACGTCAAAGTTGTGTTATATACACACTAATTTGTGAAAATATTGTGTAAACTGTTTGCAAAAGAAAATGGAGTGTCATAAACGAACATTTCCGACGTATCCTTCTGTTTCAGTCCAAAAGAGGACTTAAAGCATCTTATGCTGCTTGAACCATTTATGCCGCTTACGGATAGAACGCATTGGGGAAAGACCATTTCGAAAGTATAAAAATGGTGTCCTCGCTTCAAAAAGAGCCATTTTGACATGAACGTTCTCCAGATTCAGAAAGTCCATCTGACGTTGATGAAGATCCCTTGTAGAATTTATTTCACGACAATCTACATTAATCCATACAACAATTGGTCAGTATCAATCGTAATCTAACATATATACACAAAGTCTAATAATGACCTAAATCCAAACTAACCTAGATAAATGTTTTGTACGCTCGTTTACTTCCGGTTGGTGGTATTATTTAAATCATTTAATCCGGCAGATATAATTAATGTGAAAGAAACCTACATTTATCACTTCTCTTATTGACATAAGCGATAAATGTGATCACCACTACATAAAAATTTTAATTAATAATAATTAATGCGGATTATTTCAGGAAAAATTTTGTACCAAAGTCCCTTTTAATCCCCTCTGTGGTCTAAAAGATGCCCTTTAGCCCATTGGTATTGTCAAAAAATGTTACTATTTACAACGTTCTTTATTAAAGGTTTGTTTCACCGTATCAAATTACTAATCTAGGTACTTGTCCTTCGAAACAAATCCATGTAAATACTTTTGAATAACGTTCGCAATAAAATTTTTATAGACTCTACTGAATCTGTTAGGTAGAAATGTTATTCTTTATGGTTGATGAACGTGTGATTGGTATTTAAATTAACAACATCGAACACGTTGAAAGGCATGTGTCCACTATATTATGTGGACAGTTTGACCCGTGGACACAAGCTGTGGTGCATGGATACAATACCGTTGGATCACAGAGACATAGTGCTATGCTCTATCTTATCCGGTTTCAATCCAACCAATCAACTTTCACTTTATCCGAAATTAATTAAATATTTATCTTTTCTTTAAAGGATGAATCCATTTAAAGGAAAAATCAATATCGCTACTGAATTTCTTAAATAATATGACAGTAATTTGATAATGAATGATGCCAAACAATTTACTGTTTAATTAAATCAACTTTATTAGAGACCGAACGTCTTGGAAGGTTCTTAATAGAAATTTTGTCACTAGTGAAGTTCTGTTACTACAAAAAAATACCACAAATGAACGAATGGTTAGATATTATTGCAAAATGTTTATCTTCTAAACCGACTGAACAGTTTTTGTCTGTATAAGCGCTGTCTGGGTGAAAAATTAAAGATTCCTGAAGACATAGTTCATTTTTCAAAACAAGAAACAATAACACAAATTAGTTTTGAATGAAAATAAAAGCGAAATGTAGACATTTTTGTGTTACGTTTTTTGTTGGTGTACAATCTTATAACCGAATTATTAATGATATTACAATGGTTCTAGTGCGTCCTATATACGATAAAACTATTTGCAATACATTATAAATATAATATTGTTGATAAGTACTGTCTTTAAGTTGATAGAGCAACATACTTCCTGAAATCCAAAGCCTTACTCTTGAAATATTTTTTACCATTAGTTACATAACAGTATTTCTCTGAAAATAAGTAATTAGTCTCCATCTAAAGATAGAAATGGTCAATTAAGTCGGTGCAATTGAATTAATTGTGTACATATTTCCATATTATGCATATTTCAATTTTATATAATGAAACGGCGCCAAAGAATTCCATATAATTAAGATTATTTGCAACATTAAATTAAAATATCAGCGTAAAAATTCATATGTACTTAATATATTGAATTGCAAATTAATTTATTAGTATTCTCCTTTCGAACACAGTGACAATTTTAACTGTAGGATTTTTTAACTGAAAAATCAAGGTTTGATAACTCTTCCATCTGATATTGCTACGAGTATAACTTGAAAAAGAATTAAGGCAGGTGGACTTCTTCCTCCTAGTAGGACCCTTGCATTAGGAAGTTTTCATAAACTATAATCTGAATTAATGGTACTATTCAGATGCAGTTATTTTGATTAACTTATTTTGTCAATTGGTTTTAAACCCAATATCTGAAATCTCTAAAGACTGTATGTATTCAATTTATAAAAACGAAAAACATGTTATCAATAACAATACTGAATATTAAACCATTCGTATTTAATTCACGTCAAGAAACGTCGTATTCGTAGCAGAGCGGACCGAATAATCATCTGCATAGTAGGTACCTACTCATGGCATCATTAAAGCAAGTCATTCATTATTCATGAATGAAAATGAGATTCATATGGGGTGTACCATTATAGTAGTTACTGTAGCAAGCAAACAAAAACTTTACGCTTTCGCTTTCCTTCCTATTTATCAGCTTTTATATTCACAGTTATTAGGAACCTTTTCTGCATGCAGTTAAATCGATTCATTTTAACTAAAAACCAGTTTAAAATCTCCTTCAGTACAGAGGTTACGAGAATTAGTTTGCAAGATATACTGATATATAGGAACTTGCCAAAATGCATATACACGACACTTCCCTTTAAAAATCGTGGGACCTTGAAACTGTCAAATATAGATTATTTTTTTATCCCCACTAACTACTAGTTATTGAACATAATATCTTTGTATTTCGAATAATAACGGAGCTATTGTGCTATGCACTAATATACCACATATGTATACTTATGCACACGTACAAACGAAAAATTATATTGAAAAATATTGCACGAAAGTTACCACTGAATCTAATAATATGCTGCTGCTAAAACTAACACGTACATATGGCAAACATCCATTTAATATTTGAATTTTCTTTCAGGCTATGGAATTCAGACTAGATGCATCATGCCTGTTAGGACGAACGGTAGTTATTCCAGGTGGTCGTGATAAAGAAGAACGCCCTCTGTTGTTAGTCACGATTCCAGCTGACTCTCCTCCACTCGATATAGTCCTTTCGCTTCAATACCTACTTTCCCTTTTCAGGTAATCTTATTTTAAATAATTTTACGTTATCAACTTAAATCTATTCAGTTAGAATAGGAACATTTCCCATTTTGCTTCATATTCAGTAGTAAAAATAGATGTAAAATATGGCATAGCATTTGAGCATAATGTGGGCAATTTTGCTAGCAAACTGCAAAGATAAATACAATTGTTTTCGTAATTCCCATAAACAATTCCAGCTTGCGATTCGTCAACAGAATGAAATATTTGCATTGGTGCTTCCTTACGGTCAAATTTAAGGAATTTAGATTCACAAAGATTTGGACTAGCCGTTACCACTGGTCGTTGTTGACAATGCTGACTTAGCCACGTAATAAGATATGAAATGTAAGGAGAATTTTGAAATTTTTGAGGAATACTAATAAAACAGACAAAAAATAATCCTACAATTTGTTGGTCGGAAAATTAACGGGCTGATTACCATATTGTCAGTTTAGACTTCGTGGGTCTTGAGAGACATATATATCTTCTTCAGAAAAAATGCTTAAGTTATCTGGTTTGTATTTACATTTATTGTGTGCACAGGTCCATGACGATCTGTTCCGTTTAGAGTCACTGGCCTGTGACATTCCTATTCTTGATTATTTATGTATCAGTCGTTCATTTAATAACATGTTATAGAAACATATTTACTGGCATATGTTTCCATCACTTCTTAATAACTTTTAGTGTTCACGTGTAATAAAATGTTTAAAGATATATTAGATTTGTTGTTGCTTTTCATTAAATTTTCGGTAACACGTCGAATAACGTTATTGGCAATATTATTTTGTAACAGACGAGCCTTAAGCCCTCGTCTTGGTTGAAATTGTTTAGATTCTTCTGGATTTTTACTGTTAGTCTTGGCCAAAACCTTTCGTCTCAGTCTACTGAGTGTCATGTGTTCCTAAATACTCTATGATGCTATTCTTTAGGTGTCTCTCTGATTAAAACACATTGCTCTTGCAGCTCTTCCTGAGAAAGCTTGGTTCTAACTTTGTGGGGATGCTATGGATGGTACTAATATTATGTTCATTTGGTGCACAATTTTGCTAATTCTACTGAATCCTTGTCTTCTATTCTTCCAAAAATATCTTAAGTCAAAATTCACTAGGATATTGTCTGACCCAGCTACACTCACTCTTAATTAGAGTGGTACCTTTGTTTTATAGAACTCTGAAATGCAATACAGTTGGAGTGTTCTTAAATCACTTAAAATCTGTAGTACCTTGAGGCTCAGATCGCTTTTTTTAATTGTCTCCATTTCTATACACCAGATCATGTAGTAGGTTCTCCACTGTGGCAATATAATATGTTCTGTTCAATATGATGATCGCATTTTTCTTATCTGTAGGAAATGATTATACTCTTTCCTTTCACACTTAAATAAATTACAGTGATTCCTTGACTGTTACAAGAATTTTTTCATAACTTAAAAATTATACCACACATGACTTAGCATTACAGACACTGAGGTTGAGAAATAATATACTATAAGAACGTATTAATCACTATGTCTTCATGTTTCATAATCTTGTTCTTTGCTAAACTATTTTTATCCCAGTAAATATTAAATTCGAGTCAAGGATTATTACAGACAGACCATATCCATAAATTTGAGTATTTGAATAAGAACGTTTTGAGAAAATCGGATTATTATTCACTGAAGGATTATGTTAATAAAGCGTTACAGAATCATGTGGTGTGCTTACATTTACCTGCAAAGAATGGAGACAAAACGCTATATATTTTTATACTTACTAAAAGAATCAAAATAAAAATTGATAATTCGCAGTAGCAAAATGAAATACCAAGTTTTAAAAAGGGAAATAATAAATGTAATATAGATTTTTTTTAATATTAGGCAATTTATGAACATTACATATGCATATCTCAATGTCGTAGGCATATTTACATTGGTTGGAGGATATAATTTAAATAATGGTTTTGCTGTTTCCATACTTTATATAAAACTTCGCGGTCGTTTCTGTGATTATACCTACCCACTTCAGCCATGCCATTAGGCTCATTTCGATTTTAATATACAGTGAGAGAAAACAGCCCGTGGCTGGTCTTTAATTCTTTAATGAACAAAATTGAAAGAAATGTTTTATAAAAACGTTTGTAACTTGAAATTTGCTTGAAACAATTTCTTGGTTATAGTAGGGTAAATTTAGTTTGAGCGCTATTGTACAGGGTGTCTAAAACTCGATAGTATGGGCGTTCTGTGAAGATACAAAAAATTTAAATAAAATTTGAAACACGTGGTGTTAAATGGGATGAGGTAAGCTCCATTTTCAATCGAAAGTATTATCTTTGGGACTTGACAGAAACCACTAATGACATCATCAATTATATTTTTTCCAGAAACTTACCCAAATTTTTTTCCTATTAAAAATATCTCTTTTTTTAACATTCAATTATTTTCCGACGACTACTTGATCCTTCCTAATTACTTGATGTGATTTTTAGGTGGTATTATTTGAGACTCTTTTTGACCAGTGCTTAAGCCTTCAAAAATGGTAAAAAGTGAACAAAAATTATAGTAGGATGAAACCCATTGGAAAAGGAAGAGAATATAACAGAAATGAAAAGAAAAATAATTTACGGGCGATCTGAGGTCGGGAAGGGGAAGGGGGTGAGTNACCCGACCTCAGATCGCCCGTAAATTATTTTTCCTTTCATTTCTGTTATATTCTCTTTCTTTCCAATGGGTTTCATCCTACTATAATTTTTTTTGGTTTCAAAAATTCTCGACCCTGGTCTATTTAGGACGATATTGCTTATAACTTTTAAACGGGAAGTACCTAATGGAGAATAAATTATATTATTATATTGAAACCACAAAATTACTGATTAGAAATTTTCACACGAGGATAATAACTGAAAAAATACTTCCGTATTGCGTGATGCAGCGAAGCTTTCCGTTATTACAAGTTAATTTTTATAATATTCAGGGTGCGCTTAATTAAAATTTCGCTGGCATTTCTTTTTATATTTCAAATTCATCTATTATTTAAATGATACAAATAGATTTATATCATTTGCATAGCTTTTCTGTTGTTTTCGGTTTTTTATGTTTTTATAGCAGTTGGCTATGTTCTACAACAAAGGCAAGTTTTATATTGATTTTAACTAAAATTTAAACATTTACTGGTATGTAATGATACCTTATATATGCTTTTAGATACCATTTTCAATTAAGAAAAATTTAATATATCATTTTGGCCAAAACAAAAAATTCTACACGGAACAACTTTCGCTTTGATAATCGACAGACAAGAATTAAGAATAACAGGACAGGGCAGGGTATTATAATTTACATCAAGATGAGTAATTAGCAACGGCCCTACCCATGAAAGGCTTTCTAAACGTATTCGACACAAAATTTATTTGTCAGTCAATAAATACACCGTTACAATTCGTAATACAGATGTCTGCCTACAGCAAATAAAAACTGGTTTACTTAATGTTATTGGAAATCTGTTAGAATGTATTAATAAAATTCGCGTCAACTCTCGCAACAACGCATACGAATAATGACCTATTTAGGTAAAGGTTAGAACTGCCTCAATTTACGTGGAATAAGTAACCAAAATTTACACATTATTTCGTGCTTCTTACAGGGCGGTTAAGATCAATCAGTTTTTTAATTTTATATTCAAAACAAAAGATACTAACAAAAATTTATAATCGAAGAAAAAAAGTTATTAGATAAGCGATGCATTAAAAACATAACATACAAATTGATGATCATAAAGTTAGAAGACATTCTACGAAAAAAAAAGTATAGGCACTTAAAATTGAAGTCGAAAAATATTTTAAGAATTAATTGAAAATTTTCATATTAGATACAGGTATACTTATATAAATTGTGTAACAATCTATCTATGGAATCGCACCTGACATATTTTTATTGCTTTAATTTCTATTATATCTACTCCTCAATTTTAATTGATTATATTTTATGTAACATACACCCAATCATACACCATTAGATTTAAAATTGCATGCATTGCATGTAATTACTATATATTTTTTTTTCTTTCAGCAAAACAAGTCGAACGAAAGGCATAACTGTAATAATAGACGCAAGGAAAGGACCTTGGAAAGTGGCTAGATCGTGTATTCGTCAAGTCTGTACAGTTTGCGGTACGGAAGAATTGGCGCAGCTGATAGTGCTGAGACCGGATGCTTTTTGGGATAAGCAAAGAGTGGAAAACTGTACTTCTTCACATAAGGACAACCAGGTGCGTGTATTAAAATATTTTAAATTAGTCATTTGGTATTACAAGGAAAAAACTAGTGCTTAACGTTTATGTTTGAAATCAATAGGTTTCGTCATAGTTAAAAGCTATAAGAATATATGTTTATGACAAATTTTTAGAAAATATATTATGTTGAATTGAGGATATGTTTATTTAGTGGACCTTTTAAATAATAAACGCTTTCTTTAGTCAAGAGCATAAATATATTATAATTCTAAATTAAGTAAAATTATTTCACTTAAATGAATAAACCTTAAATGAAGAACGAGTTTATGATCCATCTGAATATAACAACTAAATGTATTCTTGAATAAGATAATAAATTTTGTCTGTGCACTATCCATGCATAAAGAAATGTAAACTCATACTTAAAATAGTATGATTATGTATTATAAATATCACCCCACAATATATTTTCTTATTTTTGTTAATGTTAATTAAGAAAGTTGTAGGCATCAACTAGAAATGTTTTATGATGACACTGAATTCTGCATATGTTTCTTCAAAAGGCATATGACCATCTAAACTTATGATATTTTGAATGGAACATTTTATATATTATGTCCTATTTAAATAGAACATACTTTTTTGGGATTGCAATGGTATAGGTTGGTTTAGGTTGCTCATGGGTAGGCTAAAAACTAGCTTTCCACATTGACCGTGTGGTCTGTTGTGGTTCACCCTTAAAATCATATTTCACCCAAAAGGTTAAACCTGATAAAACCAGTCACCTTATCATACTAGGTTTTATCTAGATCCGCTGACAGAAGATGTACTTTGTATATTCTCCTATATGTAGATACACAAGAAGTGATCTGATATTTCCTCACTCTCTAAGCATAACGGATATGTACCTAACCTCTACGCTTGTGTCAGTTAAACAACAATACCAAAAGGTTTTTGGGTCTCCTTTCTTGATGGGTCTGTTATAAACATCCTCCATTAAGCAATATTGGCAGCTTTTACCAGTTTTTTCTCGCATCCTACTCTGGAGGACTGATTTGACAGAAGCTATTAGTACCTACTAATAGTTGATTTTGATTCTATAAAGTTCGAGGCAGCATCCTTTCCAGCTACGTAGACTATAGTTTCATTCTCTGGGAGACCTGACTAAGTATACAAACCAAAGTTACTCTGTTATTATTTTTAAACCATCCCACAGTTTTTTGATAGTTCTTCAATTACACCGGTAATATCCAAGAGCTTCTTAACTGTCCGCAAAAAATGTACATTTACATGTAGATTACCAGCCTCAATACATACATCTCGATAGCATAGATTTCTGTATGAAAGGTAGTACATAGGTACCAAAATTTACATATATGTATGTAGCTAATCCTACGCTTGCAACTTTGTAATCCATTTTCAACGCTCTTTTGAAGCCATTTGTGTATCCAATAATCAATTGACGATTTTGTTAAGGTTATTATACGCATTTATTCCCGATAGGAAGATATATGACACTTTAATTAGATAGAGATTTTCATAGATGTAACAAAATTAATGCTTAAAAAACAAATGTCATCCACCAAATACCATTTTGGACCATTTGGCCCTAAATTAGTGGAACATCATTTGTAGTAGTTCATCAGTATCGAGAGGTTGATAGACTGAGATAGATTGGTGGACTGATTGGCTATCTTTGCGTAACACTTTTTTCTTATAACATGATAAAGGTAATGATAATAATTTATACAAGCTTGCGTATTCGAATGTCAATATCTTCCTATTGGGGGCCGTTGGTAAGACCCGGGGAATGAAACTAAAAATGGTCATGTGCCATTTTGAGACCAATGTTAGCCTATGGGGCTGGTGTCTGGTGGCCGAAAGTCCAGCAGACGATAGCTAAGCAATAACTCAGCCAGGTACAAAGGATTGCCTGTCTGAGTATAACTGGAGCTATGCGAACACTGACCATTGCAATGGAGGTAATTTTTATCTGTCACCTCTTAATATTTATCTTTGGATTTGGCCTCAAGAACGTTGGTTTCAAACTGGATGTAGGATGTGGAGAAGTTAGGAGTCGCCTATGGAATGGGGTAGTCAGGAAGATGCCCCTTCTGCACTACTACTGATAGTATTTCTCCTCAGTTTGCATAGCAGACCGCCGACGAGGATGTCATCAACGTCTTGACGGACGGATTAAAAAAGAGGGAAGGTGCAGGATGTGGAATTTATCCTAGATCCCTGCATATCCGATATCAGTGGTCAATGGATGTGCATGCTACCGTGGTACAAACGGAATTAACAGGTATAANAGTCACCTTATCATACTAGGTTTTATCTAGATCCTCTGACAGAAGATGTACTTTATCTGATATTTCCTCACTCTCTAAGCATAACAGATATGTACTCAACCTCTACGACCAGACTCAGCTTGTGTAAGTTAAACAACAATACCAAAAGGTTTTTGGGCCTCCTTTTTTGATGGGTTTGTTATAAACATCCTCCATTAAGCCAACATTGGTAGCTTTTACCAATTTTTCTCGCATTTAAGTCTGGGCGACTGATTTGATGGAAGCTATACTAAGAGTACTTGATTCAATAAAGTTCGAGGCAGAAATTTTTCCAGATACGCAGACTAACGTTTCATTCTCTGGGAGACCTGAATGACTAAGTATCCAAACCAAAGTTACTCTGTTATTATTTCCAAACAATCCCACAGTTTTTTGATAGTTCTTCAGGTACTCCGGTAAAATCCAAGAGCTTCTTAACTGTTCGCAAAAAATATATATCTATCTGCGTGTAATAATTTATACAGACTGACGTATTCAAATGTCAATATCTTCCTATTGGGGACCGTTGGTCAGACCTGGGGAATAAAACTAAAAATGGTCATGTGCCATTTTGAGACCAATGTTAGTCTTACAGGCTGGTGTCTGGTGGCCGAAAGTCCAGCAGGCGACAGCTAAGCAAAAGCTCAGCCAGGTATAAAGAATTGCTTGTCTGAGTATAACTGGAGCTATGCGAACACCGACCATTGCAATGGAGGTAATACTATGTCTGCCACCTCTGGATATTTATCTAAGAGAAGTAGTTTTGAGAACCATGCTTCGCCTCAAGAACGTTCGTTTCAAACTGGATGTAGGATGTGGAGAACTTAGGAGTCGCCTATGGAATGGGGTACTCAGGAAGATGCCCCTTCTGCAGGTAGACACTGACAGTATTTCTCTTCAGTTTGCGTTTAGCAAACCCTACACAGTACTCATTAGCAGACCGCCGACGAGGATGTCATCAACGTCTTGACGGACGGATTAAAAAAGAGGGAAGGTGCAGGATGTGGAATTTATCCTAGATCCCTGCATATCCGCTATCAGTGGTCAATGGATGTGCATGCTACCGTAGTGCAAATGGAATTAGCTGGTATAACCATAGCCGCCAAAGAAATTGCCCGTAGGCGCACTGTGGGTAAAACCATCAGAATCTATACAGACGGTAGACAAGCGTTACTGATCTTACGTAATCGTAAGATAATGTCTAGGTCAGTATAGGAATGCCACCAAACACTGGTCGTGACAAACAGCATATCTGTATGCTGGGTCAATGGTCACAGGACTTGCAATGCCAATAAAAAAGCTGACAAGCTAACCAGGAGTGCATCGGGATTCAATATTTTCATACCCGGTTCCTCCAGTGTACTTCCACTGTCAGCACTCGATGAAATTATCAAGGAAAACACCCACAAAGAGTTTACAAAACTGTGGGATGAAACAAATAGCTGTCAATTTGCTATGGAGTTTCTAGAATACCCTAGCAAGGCTACAGCCAAAAAATACCTGGCCAATCCTAGGCCAAATCTTCGCCTGGTGACAGGTATCCAAACTGGGCACTGTTGACTAAGATAGAAATTTCACAACATGAGAGAGTGTGAAACACTTTTTTGTGGGGGTTGTGAGCAGGAAGACGAGACAGTACTACATGTGCTATGTGAATGCACTGCCGTCTTGTCAAGAAGAGAATCCGTGTTGAAAGAACGTTGGCCTTCTATGGCCTATATTAGAGAGTTCCCCCTACAACATTACCACGTCTTTCTTTTTAATAGTTGGTTAACGATTCAGATGGATTGATCTCCTAATGGGGGAAGTACAAAGGGTCCAATAGGGTCTAAGTGTTGTGGCTTCTAAGCTACCCTCCCTACAATTCCAGATTCCAGATTGGAGATACATCCACCAAACCTTATCAATCCTGAAAAAGAATCATGATCAAATATATTTGAAGTTTGCCTAACGCTTTACTCTTTCGCCATACTATAATAAACAGGTCCTTTACCATGACAAGTAGACTCATGAAACCATACACGATAAAAAAGTTCTGTTTGTCTTGGCATTTAAAACCCCTAAAATTCAATATCATCATAACAAACTTCTAATTGACACCCACAGCTTCGGTGTTTAGCATGTTTTAATTAAACATAGAACAGTTATTTATAACGCGGTACATTATAATCATATATTTTTCAATACTATTATAATAAGTAATTCTAAGAAAATTATCCACATACATACCTCCTTTTTTCATATATCTGCATACATAGAGAAATATCAGAAGTTAATACATACAATTAGAATTTGTAAATTGTAATCAGTTTATTTTCCGAAGACCGTTGTTTATGCGATATACATTCCATTCGGAGCACCAATAGATAACTATAATGTAACGACATCATACAATTACAAATAGCATATCATAATTTGCGTTTTATTTACCTGTTCAATATTTATTCGCTACTATTGTGCTCTATTTTAGTCGTTCTGATTAGCTATGACAGTGACCGTATCAAGTTAGGAGATTAATTTTATGCATTTATGTCAACTTGATAAAATGCTTTCATACTCGTGGAAGGCATGTGCTAACGCCCCGATCAAGCATTAAACTAGAAAATAAATAACTATAACGAAACTGGATTGTTTACTGCTTCGATTGACGATAGACTACTTATTACGGCATTTATTGAGCAGCATGAGGTGGTACTTGACAGTTGTTTTAACCTGAATTGTAAAATTTGAAAAATGATTCGTAAGTAACAAAATTCGTCTCCGAATAGATCATTGGCTTAACTGTAAGTGTACCTACTCAGCGCTTTGCTTCAGAAGCGTCAGTCAAAGAATTATTTTGCCTTTTTTACCATAAGTAGTAAACAGGTAGTTATTAATCACAGTTGTTTGAATACAATAAATAAGTGTCCAAGTGTCCTGCATAAAAATTAGTTTTAGATAAACAATCAGTTAAATAAAGATGATAACGTGGCATTCGGTTGAAAGTGAATTTAGAATAGCATAAATGTATAAAAAGTGTGATTAGTATAATTTAAAAAATGTGAACAAGGTTTTTTTAGTCTATTTTAATTTTTATTATTTTTAAACAATTCAAAAAATTCATTTTTTGTCAAAGTGAAACAACAGTCTGCGATACCAGAAATCTAAGTAGATATCAAAAAAATTAAATAATGAAGTATTAAAGAAACATATAAGAAAAAGTTAATAACCACCCATAATTTTTAGCAATTGTATGTAATTAATGTTATTTATGCCTACTCAGAATTTTGAAAGCATATTCCTGTCCGGTTAAAAAACTCAGGTTTTACCTGATCATAAAACCTCAACAATTCCAGGTAGCTTATACTAGTGATGTCATCTACAGTAATACACAGTTAATAGTCATCAATTCGCTGGATACCACTGGGACGTATTTGCATTGTCTTTCAGGCATTTAATCTTACATATTTGACATGGTTAAGAAATAACATTAATGCACATACATGAGATAGCACAGGATAACATAAATAAAAGCTTCTGAAAAGCTCAAGGATGAAGTGACGTCAGACGTTAGTAATGCGCAAATTTATGAAGCTAAACTGTTTAAACATAATTATTTTAGCAAAGGACAGTCTTAGACGAAAACGTTTATAGTTAATAATAACTGATGTGAAAAACAGTCAAAGATAGCGGCTAATTTAGCCGATCCCAGAACGATACTATGGATATACAGGGTGTTCCACATGTCATAAAAACCCTGTGTACCAAATTTAGTTATTTTCGTACATGGTTTTGAGATATAAAAAAGACTTCTTAGGGGCAGATTTCAGGGGGCTGTAACTGCGAATGAGGGGGCCAGTTGACAAATAGAAAAAAATACTGATCCCCCCCTAAATTTGTCTTAAGAATCTATGACCAAATTTTGTTGCATGAATTTCGGGACACCCTGTATATACTGTGATTCATGTCGTCAATTCCGATACACTGACGGTCCAGTTATTAAAAATAAATTAATCAGTTATAATAATAAGTGAACCTATAAAAGAGTGTTACAATTTTTAATGATTTGTTGACTAACGAATCTGATATTTTCAATTCCGAAATTTTGTTTCATCTTTTCGATTTCTATGGCAATTCTATTTTGATCAGTAGATAAGGTTGAAATTGTTTCAGTAAACGTTTTTAAAAGTGGTTGAAGAATAGATAATTACAAGTTCATTTGTGTTTCTATGCTATGTTGATTTTTATTTAAGATTGTTAATTGTTTCTGCTTTAGTTGTTACTGTTGCTACTGCAGCTGTTGTTGTAGATATTATTGCTGTCATTGTTCCTGCTGCTGTTGTTGTTGAGCAGCAACTGCAGTAACACCGACAACAACAACAACAGAAGCAAGATCAATAACAACAATAACAACAACAGCAGCAGTTGTAACAACTATAACAACTGTACATTAAAAAATGGAAATGCACAATACAAGGTACATAAAATAGAGAACGACAGTACTAAATATCCCTTAAATATAAAAAAGCGCCATGGGACAAGGTGCATAAAAAAATGTATTAGTTAAATCGACTATCGAAACAGATTTACTCGCAAGTAATTTGAAGGGTTACCAACATCCACTAAATATTAAATAATATTGTATATACTAAACGGACCTAAAGACATAAATGCGGCATGGTGCATAAAATGTTGTTATGCTTTACTAAAGCTACTGAAGAAGCATATTTTTTCGCGAATTATTTCAAGCGATATAAAACATTTATTTATTTATTTATTCAACTGACTAAACTGATTTAACTCTGGAAATGCGACATGGTGCTTTATGCACAGTTGTACAGTAAATTGTTATACATCGTGAAAGTATATCCAAATAATATATAATATACATGGGGCAAGATAAATTTTTGGTGTATATCTGCAAAAATAACGGTCCTGCAACAATGCAATTATTGATGCCATCGGATTGGCATAGTATTTGACTACGGGATGTCAAATTTGACATGAATCAAATAATACGTATTAAAATTATACAGGGTGCAAGAAGTTTGACTGCCATTACTTCAGCTTCAGATAGGGTATTCATAAATGAACAAAACAGTTGTATATTACAGGGGCGTAAGATTAACAGTTTTCAAAATACAGCGACTATTAATATTGGGTAGTTTCATCACAACGTGATAACAGCGCTACACAGTTGATGCACACCACGTGTACACGCGACTTGTCCTACGGAAAACATGTAAACAACTATTATTGGGAAACATTTAGTAAATTTAAAGACAATTGTTTTCCAGATTTTAAATAGTTAAAATAAAATGTATCGATTTTGTAGTACGAAGATAGTGTTGTACTTAAATTTTAGCTCGAGTTTTAGGAATTATGAATATCTTAAAACAGGAACATAACTTTTAATAAAATTATGACTGAAAAATATGTAATTAAAGAATCCAAAGATTCACGTCGTCCAAATTATCATACGTATTAAAAATTAGTAATTTTTAAACGTACAAGTACAAAACAAACTACAACATATGCTCAAAATTTCCATCACTATTTTCGATGCACGCACGACACTTTCGAATCCAATATTAGCGTACTCGCTGGAAACAAAGGAAATAGTGGTACGCAAAAAACACTCCGATACGGTCGAATTCCAGATACCAACTGAATTGTGTATTGGTGGACAACATAGTACCTCGTGTTAATCGCCGCGCCGTTGTCACATTGCTCGATATGAATTTTATCGAATTTTAAATTTATTACAACGCTAATTATTTTTTATAATTAACCATAAAAGAAGTTGATAAAGGTGATAAACATTGTATTTTATGGTATTCTATAAACGCAGTTATGTCAATAATTCTTAATTAATCGAACTTTTGTAGATCAAGTTAGAGATTTTGATCATTTTTCTCTCGGAAATGGTTGAGTTTAGAACCCATTTTATTTATTTTAATGTATTCTATCGTCTGTTAAAATTAAGGCACTCATACTTCTAACACCCTTTAGAGGCCATTGTTTAAATGGGTACTTATTTTATTGTGTAAAAACACCCTGTATGTTGAATCCTTTTTATTTAATTTTACAGAACTCGTTCGTGTTTTTGAAACGTGTTACCACGGATCCAGTGAAATATACAGATACAAAACAAGTCGCGAAATGACGGAAAGCCCGTGTGTCGCATTCGCCCTGTACCTTTGAAGCATGAACAGTCTAGTCATTAGGCAGCCCTTTTCTTATATCAGTTATTACAATGTACTAAATTGTGTTATATTGGTAAAAAGATATTATCATCATGTTTCTTAATAAATTTTGTTCTGACTTTACCTCTGTTTTATTTAAAGTGATATTTCATGAATTTTCATTTTGGAAAAGTCTGGAGAGAGCATTTGGAACGGCAGTAGTAGTAGAACAGCAACAGCAACAGCAACAGCAACAACAACAGCAACAACAACAACAACAACAACAACAACAACAACAACAACAGCAACAGCAACAGCAACANAACAACAACAACAACAACAACAACAACAGCAACAGCAACAACAACAACTACAACAACAATAACAACAACAACAACAACAACAACAACAACAACTTACTGACCCACTTTTATGTCAATTTTTAACAAATAATAAAAATTAATATTTCAATTAAATTTTAAGGAATAGAGCAAAAATATTTTCAATTTTTTTTGCTCCCTTTTTTGTTTCAAACAAAAAGTCCCCTCCGCCTTTCCTTCGATTTTTTTTTGTTCCATTTTTTGTCAATTTTTAACAAAAAACAAAAAAAAAATTCTTTTGCTCCGGATTATAAATTACAAATTAAAGTTAAGCTTTGTTGTTGTTGTTGTTGTATTTTTGCGCTGCGATTCCTTGTAGCTGCGTTGATTGAAGCAACATCAAAAATATACTCCCAGCCCCAGACAATTTATTCAACGTCTAGGTACTGGGAACATACATCTTCGAATGCTGCTCCTTTTCTCTGTACAGCTTCCTGCGAAAGTCCTCCTGAAAAAATAATTAAAAAATGTTTATATCTGCCTACCATATGCTTCTTCTTAAGTCTTAACGAAAAACAAATACCACAAGTGAATTAAACGGACTTTGATTAGTTGAAGCTAATTTTTTCAGTATTTTTCTAAGAAATAGCTCGGAAGCCCGGTACATCTCGCTGTTCAAATTTCCTTCGAAGAAATGTGGTCCTGTAACTTCATTATTTGTTGTTACAGCGCAAACGTTTACGGAGAATCTTCTCGAATAGCACGAGAGTTTTCGATTGCCCAGACATGATCGTTGTGGAAATTGTTCATACTGAGGGTTGCTTTCGCTGTACAGCAAAAATAAAACGCTCTCTCAACGGTAAGAAGTAAAGTATTTTTATTGAGAAGTATGTTTGTAGAAAAAGACCTGTTGTCGGTTTGAGGGTTAGCTGGAGAGTCCGTCTTGACGTGAAGTCGCTCGCAGAAGTACCTGGTCCTTAGCGCCAATCTGCCGGGGTCGTCTTCCGGGAACTCTGGTGTGTCCGGGCGGCGTCTCGCTGGCGCTCTTGACATTGTACTTAAAATGGTTTACTTGCGAACATGTGTAACCACAATACCATCTCTTGTAAATGTAGCTTCGTCACATAAAAGGATTCTTGGAAGACTATCCAGCTGATTGATTGCTCCACCATCCACAAAGACCAACTCTTTAGAGAAGTTCTTGTACCGGTCGGTAAAGATAGGCATGCAGTCCGTTTTCTCGCCAAGTGTCTTGCACAGTCGTCCAGTGAGTACAGAAATTCTTCTCGTACTAGTACCAGGATCATTTTCAACAAATTCAAGCACTTCTACAACATTGTTTCTTCGCATAACTTCTCTTTCACAAGTCGGTTTAGGGAACGCTCCTGTTAATCGAAGAGTTGTGAAGGTTCTATTGAAGTTTGCTCGTCGGTAAGACGGCGCGCGGTTTGGATATCGTCGTTGATATCCGTCCCCGAGACAGTGGCGGTAGTACTACCGTTCCATACACGAAAATCATGACCGCGTATTCTTCATTTGAATAAATTAAAGGCATAATTTTAACAGAAATGACGTAAAAAATAAAAAAGAACCAACTGTCGATGATGATAATTAATGAACTTACCTTGTCGCAACAATGTAATTTACTTTTTAGCAACTACCCATACGATCTGGCAACTTCAAACCCCGATATTTCAAGAACCGTTGGAAATTCGGGAAAAATAGAAAAAATAGAATATAATCGTTTTTGCTTAAAATTAGTCATAGAAATAAATAAATAAATAAATAAATAGAATTCATATACGAAGTAAATCGGAATTTGCAAGTAAATTTGTTTCGGTAGTCGATTAAATTCATAAAGCATTACTCTTCTTTATGCACCATGTCGCTTTTTTATATTTAAGACATGTTTAGTACTGTCTTACACTATTTTAAGCACCTTGGGATATTTTGTATTGTACATTTCCAATTTTTTTAATTAGTTTTAAAGGCTTACTTATTATTGCAACTGCTTAATTTATTTTTAATAACTGGAGTATTTACTTTGTGAGTGTAATTATATTTAGTTTCCATCCGAGCCATCGGTATGTCATAATTGACGACATTTTATTTTTTTCAGGTTATTTTCATTCCAAGATCTCGATTAACGAAATTTGTGGACTTGTCCCAGCTTCCCACTGAAGTTGGTGGTAATTTCGTTTATAATCATGAAAAATGGATTGCAACCAGACAGGTAAGAATGAATTATAAAGTTAAGATAAGCGTTTTGTAAATTAATTAAAGAAAGTATGTGAAGTATAGTAAAACCGCAATCAAAATATTATTAACGGCTATATTTTAGTATGGTTATAATTATATTTTACAGAAAATTTTTACTTAATTAATTCGTTTGGACACATATTAAAGGAAAGCTGTAAGAAAAACAGTTTTAATTCAACTTTAACTAAAAACTGGTCGAGTAGAATGTGGACCATAACAAGATTACGAGAAATAATAAAAAAATATATATGTAATAATTGGTTTTAAAGAAGTATGTATATTGATAAGTGGCCATTTCTAGATAGCCACAAAATAACAGATGTCCATTCTGACTCATGACTCATACTCTAGTAAGTCGTATTCTTCTTATTTTAGAACCAAGGATCGTCTTACCATGCATAAATCATTCAGGCACTTTTTTAAATGGATGTTGTAAGCAGCTATATCTGATACATAAACTGCGGTTTGATAGTGTGGCTGGGTTATTTTTCGCCAGTGACACCAGTGTCAATAATCTCGGTGGAATATTTGCGAAATTACTTTCTCATGTACATAGATACCTATACTTGTTTTTTCTTTCGTTGCTCTATAATTTATGTAAAATGGAAATGAGCTGTTTATATACCTACTATTAACTCGGCATTTTACAAAGAATAACTAAAAATTATAAATTTGTTTTGCAAACTTTCTGTAGCTTAGGTATTATTAATAATTTTACACTTTCTACTAAGTCTAGTCTAAATTATTAACGGTAATTGAATGTTTTTATAGTTAACTTCTCTAAATAAAACCATTGTGCAACTAAATATTTAACAAAATACAAAAAATGCCAATTCCACACTGAGGTATGCATTCTTTCAATCAAAAAGATTTAGTTCCTTAGAAGTTATACAACAAATTGGGCTTTCTTCGTTTATTTAAATTTCCTTCTAATATCTAAAACACTTAGGGGTATAGTCTTTCCGAAGTCAGTTGAACATGTAAAAAACGCCTAGCAATAAAATTTAATGACTTTCATAGGCGTCCCTAAGTTTTCTGCTAAAGGTAAAAAATTATAATAATTTGTATATAATGTGTAGAAAATTTC
Source organism: Anoplophora glabripennis (assembly GCF_000390285.2). Classification (NCBI taxonomy): domain Eukaryota; kingdom Metazoa; phylum Arthropoda; class Insecta; order Coleoptera; family Cerambycidae; genus Anoplophora; species Anoplophora glabripennis. Next base: position 268,552 of record NW_019416727.1, read on the forward strand.
TATTATATGTTCATTTGGCCAACAACATATTTTAATTATTTATGTCCTCAAATAATTTTATTATATTGATGGTAAATTTCATTTTGTTCCGTTTCAAAAGGTTTCCAAAATGCCATGTTGTTATAATATTCTTGTATAAGTTTCTGGGAACAATAATATTTAACCGTTTTCATTATTATCCTACCAAATTAAATTGACAAATGGAAGATAAATAACATACACTAAGAAAATATTTATCTTTTCTTGATATTTCACATAGGCAAAGGACGTATATTACTAAAACAAACAGGTAAAAAAGTAGCCAAACTGTTCTGTCTTTTACTTTACTGTCTTTCTTTTATCTGGAATTTTTCATGATTTAACAATGCAAACTTGATTGTCAGTAATTAAAATAAATACTCAAATTTTACTTCTGATTCTGAACTATCTTCAATGATAAGCCGGGCGAATTAGACCAAACACATGCCTGTTTCAAAGCCTAACAAAATTTTATGGGCTTAAAATTAAGTAAAAAATACACAGAATAAAAACCTAAATTTGTGCATTTCCAGAGGTCGAGCGTCATATTGTTTATAACAAAAGAAAAAAAAAATAATTGCTCTTTTTTCAATTTTTCGCTTATATCTCCGAAAGTAAGCTCCTAATCGACATGAGGTATACTTATCGATTTTGTTCCTGAGGAAATTTGATACAGGATAGGCTTTTGCGAAAGCTCGCAACATTTTTTTTTACATTACAAAATTAGCGGTGAAGAAAAAAATGCAAAATTTTCAGCATCAAATAAAAAGAACAAATTTGAATGAAAATGGGTGAAAAGATAACTGTTGGGGTGCTCAACAAATACCCACAATACGGACCCCCAATTTCAAAATGGCGGCCTACTGCAAAATTATAAGGTCGTACGTAAAGATATCGAAATTTTGTAAAAAAGGATCGAAAGGTATACATTGTTTCGCGTTTGCGTAAATTTCAGATTTTTGCAAAATAAAAAAGTTATTAACAAAAAACCAAAAAAGAGATAATTTTTTTTCTTAGAAACTAATCTGGCTGTTCTATTTAATATTCTGTAATAAACTTGGGCCCGCTGTAAAGTAGAAGACTTCCTTTATATGCTGAATTTTTTTTAATGGATTCGACCAAGCTGTGACGTCAGTGCCGCGCCCGCTTCTCAAAATTCTTACTCAACAAATGGATTGTGGCACTTAGGAAGAAGCTACCGGAATGCTTTTTTAAAAAATTAACTAATTTTTTTGCGCTCTTTCGAATGGTGTAAGCAAAAGCCTGTGAAAGTCATCGCCAGACCACAAAAAATACATTTTTATTGACTTTTCACGTTTTCCTTTGTAATTTCATTATGATTTCGATATTTTGAAAAGTAAGAAGGTCTTTTTACGTATTTAAAAACAACAAGTTCTTTGGAAATGGGGATCAGTGGGTACTCTAATAATTTTTCTGATAAATTTCATTAATTTATTAACTTAATTCAGATAAATGCAAAAAAAGTCTATTGAATGCAGGAATTAACTTTATTTGTCGGAATTTTGGAAACACATTTTGAATTTATTAGAATTAATTAATAACAAACCTTTAAAATAAAGTAAAACACCCTATATTTTAAGACGTTTTGCTTTATAAATATAAACGTCATTGATACTGAAGTAAATGCATTCGTTACCATTGCAGAAAGTTGAGGAATTCTACAGCGACTGCGAGCTAACCTTAAAAGAACTGGATGAACTTTATCAGTACGTATTGAGAAGTAAAGCACTGCGACCTAGTCAAGTCGAGGATGTCATAAATACGAGCTCCGATATGGCAGAATCGACAAGAATGCTTGTGCACAATGCCATGGAAACAGGTGGGTAATAGTGGTAATAGATCCGTGAAGCAATTCCATTAGCCGTACCTACTTTAAAAAACGACACCGGTTACTTTTAAGAAGGGTAAAAATTTGTTAAGGGGTTGAACTGCACGACACGCATGCCTGTTGCTGTTTGTCTATTTAGTAGACAGTGAACATTGAGCTCTAGTGGGTTGTTAGTATTTGTATCAACACACTCATATTGATTGTACGTAAATAAAAATGCTTAATGAAAAACGAGTAAGTGACAACTTTTTAGTAAATTATTGTTGTTTTTTATAATGGAATAACAAATAAATTATCCCAACATTTACCGTTTTCTGTAAATTAATTGCACAATAATTGTTTTGCTACGTCCTAAACTCTGTAGATTTTTAAATAAGCCTCACTTTCTCGTAAATCAGTAATGAAACAAAAGAAGGCTGTAGCAGCTAATGTCGTCAATACGAACTGATATTTTTAGGTAGAGAGTTGGTCCAAAATATAGAATACGACAATAGAACCCGGAAGCTAGCAGCAGAAGAATTCGAACTAATGTCTACTCCCCAGGACACCCTGGACACGATCGAAAGAATTGACGAAATTATTGACGGGGTAAAACGGAAGCAACAGGAAATCGAAACAGCGTGGGTCAAAATGGAGAAGAGCTTTATAGATACCAAAGACTTAAGTCAGCTAGAGGAAGGAGTTGTTAAAGTTATCAATTGGATTCTGGGACCTGCGGAAAATTTGCTCAATTCCAAACAGAAGGTGGGCTACGACGTTTCTTCAGCAGAGGAACTGAGGAGAGAACACGAAGGTATCGAGTTACAATGCTGGGAAACTTACGGAGCCTATGCTGAACTGATTCATAAGATTAACAGCTTCACGAACAACGAGAACTTATCAGTACAACACAAAGACTTGATTTCCCAAAAAGACTTTATGGATTTCGTGTGTAAAAGTTTTGCGTTGAGGCTCGAAAGAAGGAGAAATATCCTCATAACTTCTTTGAGGTTCTTCAGGCTAGTTTCCGAATACTTTGACAGAACTGGCGAAGTGTTCGACTGTTTGGTAATGGGAAGCAATGTGGCGGATTTTAAGTCGGCGGGGATGAAGCTGAAAGAGTTGCAGGAGAGTCAAACAAATTTAGGTAAAGTATTTCTTCTCTTATTGACTTTGTTCCTTTTTGAAAAAAATTCGAACATTCTAAGATTTTCTTCCTATTCCCCTTTAAAAGTATTTATATTGTAGGAATAGTGTCTTAGAAGCTGTAGTTGGTGTTAAATATAGCAAATAGTCAAAAATTTCTGCACTACTGTATTCTTCCACTTTCACAACTAATGACTTGTTTTCATTTAGTATAGGTTTACTCAAACATACCAATCTATAATCTTAATGAAAGAATATTTAAAACTTTAATGATGATGTTAGAAAACCTTGTATTACGTTAACTATATTTTCAATTGACATTATTATAATTAATTGTAAATAAAGGTTAACCTATATAAATTCCTCAGAAACCTTTGCCAATGAAACATTATATCTACCTACTACAAATCTACCTTCTGCAGTAGGTAACAAGTAATATTAGAAAAGTTACGGGTGACTTCTTCCATATTGTGTGTTTATTATATAGTTCACCCCCACCCTCTGCTTTTGTTGAAACATACCAACTGTTAGATGTATTTCTGGAACTTGCACTCATGTGTAAACGCCAGATGTTAAAACATCTTTTTGAGAGAATAAGAAATGGCGGGTAATATTGATGTGTTAATGCACTTTTAAAGCACCATTAGTTTGCTGTTTCCAGTCGTCAGGCCATAAATTAAATCACAGTAAAATCGTTGATTTAATTGATTAGTTTAAAGAATAAAGTCCTGTTGCATTTATTAAACATACCAAATAATTTATGTCATTCACAGTAATTTATTCTTCGCAAATATAGATAGGCTTAAACTACTTTTTTGTTGGAATAGCTTTTTTCTTTTTCTGGTATAGGAAAGTATTCTGGAACTAAAAAATGTAACAAATAAATTTTTTCAAAGAGATCAATCAATCGAAACAACTGGTTTTGATGAGCTTTCCTAGATTACTTCCGAAAATACATCGCCATACTACGTTAATTGTTTGATTATATACAATTTCAGATGCTGTTGAAAGAGAGCTAGTTAAAGAGGGAGAGAAACTCTCAGACATGCTCTCGATGCCAGTTAAGGACTCCTTGGGCAGGGAAATAACCGTGGACTATTCAGAAGACATAGTGAATATTAGAGACATATTGGACGCCACCACTGCCAGGAAAAACATATTTTCTGATAGCGTAGAACTACAAAAAGTTACATTGGAGCAAGTAACTCACATAGACAGTTATGAGAAGGATGTAACCCAGGCGATTCAGTGGTTGGACGATCTTCTACAAGTGATGTTGAAGGATCATGGCCATGTTGGTTGCACTGTTAACGAAATTCAAAGGCAAAAGGAAGAGCATCAGAGTTTCCAGGAAACCGCTAAGGTACTTATTATTTTGCACATGTCGAATTAGGTTGAATTTAGGTAAGTACAAAAATCAACTGTTTTGAAATGTCTCTTTGATACGTTTTTATTAGACACTACAAGGATCAGTTCTTGGTCTTCTCTTCATCTTAATTTATGCTAGCGATCTACTCTTTTGTATGAATAATTCAGTGGTAGCTATTCAAGTTGCTGATGATTCAAACCTCACTAACCGCAGTCATGTAATTGATGATTTAACAGAAATAGCCCGTCAAGCTCAATTAATCGTGAAGAACTGGTTTCTTTTTAATCAATTCAACCACAATTCTGTTAAAACAGAGTCATATTTAGCTTAAAGGAAGCCAAATATATTCTAAATCCTGACAGTAAATTTTTTAAGGTACATTTAGACTCTAAATTATTATGGAATTGTCATACTGATTATATATGTAAGAAAATGTATACCTCCGTACTCTGAATCATCAAGTGACATCATAAACTCTAAAAACAGCTTCTCATTGACTTTTCACTCTGAATAAATGTTTTTTATGACCTATGACTCAATCATATATTATTGTTGAACAAGAAAAAATTTATTTATATCATTTAGCGTCATTTTTAGGGTACCTACAACTACGGATGCCAGCTTTTGAACGCCTCCCTAGTCTTACGACAGTCATGTAAGTTACCACTGGATGACCACGCTAACCTCTACCAGAAACTCAGGACATCGTGGCAACGGTTGTTGGGCGTGAGCCAAGAACAAATGACCAGACTGAGAGTATCTGCAGTCTTTCATAGATCCGTGGAAGAACAATGCAACCAGTTGAGGGATCTTAGAGAGGCTGTGGCGACAATTCCTTTGATGGATTTGGCGAGGAAGAAAGAAAGAGTTAATTATTATTTTAGTCTGAGGGAAAAATTGATAGTTGAAGTTGGGAGGATGGTGAGGCTGGGAAGGCTTCTCAGGAGTAGACTGAAGGATCCGCTTTATTATGGCGAGAAGTAAGTAATTACTAACAATAACTATGACTAAATTTTTGCTTAACCTGATATTTGTTCTAACTAATGATATCTTCAGTCATACAGTGACTATAAAATAAATAAAATCAGAACTAGCGAAAATATTAATCAATGAATAAGGATTTTTAGGAAACAATGATTTGATGATGATACTAACAGGAAATTAATTATTTTAACAATATTATATGCATAAGGGGGTAATCATATAAAATTATTTAATATTGGTTAACAATTTATTTAAAATTACAAGGTGTTCAGATTTACTATTACGCCATTTACCTAAAACCATATCTTTGGTCGGCTTTTGCACCCAAAATTTGCCTTTAATAACTACTGACTCTTAGAGTCACACAAAGAATGTCATAAAGAATTGAGACCAGTCTTTCGAAACAGCAAATTTTAGGAAAAATTTCATTCCGAATGTATTTATACAGAGTGATTCAGAACTTAACCAAAAACAAATTTTTGAATGTAGAGGGGACCCTTACAAATACAATTTTGTAAACAAAATTAAAAAGGGGAGTTCGGAAATGATTTAAAGAAAATTTCTGCATGGCACTGGAAACTGATCCACTGTAAAACCTGTAATTGTGCAAGGCAAAGCATGCAGTCGGCGACCGGCAAGTGTAATCAAAAATGAATGGACAAAAAATTGAAAGAATGTTTCTCCCAAGAAAAGAAATGAATACAATTTCATAACATTTTATTTTATACTTATTATTATTTAATAAAAGTAATTTGTGGTGTTAATTAATAAAATAATTTGATATACCTAATGTTACAGCAACTGTTCAAAATTTTGTCCACCAACGTGTAAACACATTTGCTCGTGTGCCCGTCTTACACAGTTTCTACGAACTAACACAAATGTTGTCTTGCGTCTCCATAACACAAATGCTTCACCACAACACAAATGTTGGCTTGCTTCATCATAAATTTTTAGTATCCATCAACCCCGAGTTGTTATACACGTAAGCCATTTTTGACACTTGAAAAACGAATGTAAACACTATCGCAAAAACGTTACGTTATACTAAAATCGGATTTCTGTATTTGGATTCGCCTGGGCCACGTGAAGAGAGAGCTCATTGCGTACAGCGCACAACACTAATGACGCTAGAGGTGTATCTAAGGGTTATACACACTACAACTTCAATAATATTTTCCCCAGAAACTACAAGGATTTTAAAAAAATTTTTAACGAACATCAATTAGTTCGATTAAAGATGTATCATTAGTTACCTATCCATTATTATTTTGGTACAAAATTGATCAATATTAATTAGGTATTAAATAATTAAAAAAATCTCATTTCTGTGATTTTCTCTGATATCTAAGAAGCAAAATTAGTTGGAAAATAAAAAAAAGTTGTACTGAAACATAGGGCTATAATTGAACTGAATGAAAAAGTGAATTTTCATCAAGAAGGAATTTAATTGACACTAACAAAATGGGGGAAGTGAATAGTCAATCCATCACCTGTTTCAGTATATTTGATAAGATAGATTCAGTGTATAACTGAATGATTTCTGATAATAAACCTTTTCTTTAAATTACAGACGTAAATGCTGTCAAATTTAAAGCAACATAACATGAATTTTATTAATTTTTACTTCTTGAGGGAATTTGATTAGGAATGGAAGAGATAGCAACAGTTCCAAACTGTTAATTTTGCAATGAACTATGCGCATGTACATGCACATTTTTCTTTGTGTTTTAATTTTCCATCATATTCCATACTTTTAATTTTAGATGGTTGGACTGTTTCCACTTTGTTCATTCAATAGAAAACACTGATAGATGTTGCCATAACTATGTCGTTAGAATTATTATAGTCAAATATACAAGGTGATTCACAAACGGCGACCAAAAATAAAACCTTGTATTCTTGGTGAATTTTAAGGGAAGTCTTTCTTATAAAATTTTTACCTATGACTTTGAATTGTCAGTGTTGAGAGAAATAACTACTCCGAGAGCTATATGCCCTTATCGGCATTGAATTATACTCGCAACATCTAGTGCAACAGCTAGGATCGTTTGTAATCATCAGTCAATTTAACCCACCAGGCACACACCGGTTTCGGACTTATTAGTCCTCATCAGTGTGTGGGACAACCGACAAACGACCCAGCTGTTCTTCGTCGTATCGTCATGACAAGGAAATACATTGTACGCGGGAGCGTAAATGGCTCCATCTATCGTGCAGACTCCACACTGTGTCATTCAAATACAATTCTACCTACGACGCTTCGTTAAAAAGATACAGTGTGTTAAACTTAAAAAAATATTTTAAATTTTTTTAAATAATTTAAAAACTAGTAAATGAAATAATTTGAAATTGGGCATATGTATTTTATCTACACATTGTCCAAAATCTGAAACCTTTTTCTAAAATTTAGATGCTGCAATGACGGAGATACAGGGTATCGCTGACATAATTTTCTAAATAAAATAATCCGCCACTACTTTACGGTAACAATCATGATATTTTCGGATCTGTCTTTCAATTTTCTACAGTTTTAAAATTATTTAAAAAAAAATTGAAAATATTTTTAAAGTTTATCACCCTGTATCTTTTTAAGGAAGCGTCCTAGATAAAAACTATACGATAGACTCCCCTTAAAATTCACCAAAGAATGCGAGGTTTCATTTTTGGTAAATCACCCTGTATAAAAGTTAAATTAAAAATCAAAATTAGTAATGCCTACAAAATATTTTCATTTATCTTACCAAATAAATCAAGTTTCTCCGTTTCCCTTTTTTACGGTAATTAAAGTTTTAATGAACTTCCGTGTATACTAACTTTGTGGGTGTGCAAATAGCTTTTATTGAGTATTTAACATTCAAATAAAATTAGATTAGCATATAAGCTAGATATAACAACAAATTAATACAAACTTCGGTACTAAATTTTGAAAAAAGAACATGAACGAAGATCATAACACCTATTTTTGTTATAGTTGATATTTTGATACATTGTAAAACACTATAAAATATATTTACAAGTTGGTTAAATTCGATTTAGCCAAACCTGATGCGATGGATTTACTGAAATAATTCAGAGGAATCTAGGAGAAACAAAAATACCTACAAATAATTTGTTAAATAAAGGATGTAATTTCGAAGTAATTTTTTAATAAATGTTTTATATTCAAATTTCACTTTTATCGCCGCTAAGGCGCGCAGCTCATATTATTTAGCCCACGACATGGATTAAGAACTTTTATACAGCAGCACGAAAAGGGAACAATCAGTTAACTGTTTAATACCAGTGCATCCGCTAGTTACCACACAGACCCACCAAAATACAGTATTTCCACGTAAAGTACTTCGGGTTCATATACTTTAAAATCTAAATTTGTATTTTGAAGTAGTGGGAACGACAAATGCCGCAGTGGCGGCCTGACCGGCCTAAGTTTAACATCTGATCTGTGTAAGTGAAAAGCTTTGAATTTTATAAATATTAATTTTACTAACAACACCGCGTCCAAATTACATCGCCAACATTCGCGCTTCCTATTTAATTTAAGTATATTTGTATAACTAAGTAATTTTTGAGACTGTATTTTTAGACGGCGTTTACTTAACCTCAAAATACTTTTAATATATCCGTGTAATATATACAGTTCAAAGAACAAGTGTGGCGTTAAAAATGGGGTAGCCTAAATATTTAATATTTTTTTCATAATTTCTTACCTAACTTACGAGGAACATGTGTTTACAGACTAGTGCCAATTTTATTATTATAGATTACATAGTCACTTGTTGGACAGGTAACAGCTTAACTATAATATAACCCTAAAATGTAAATTGTTTATCTTTAACAAGTTGCTTATACTGGGTGTAAACGTTTTGAAAAATTAATAAAAGTAAATTCATGAATTTTAGTCAAAAACTTAAATTTTATAATTCTAATTTATGTATTTTTATGTTTTATTAATTATTAACCGTATTTTTGTGAAGCGGATATTATTTGCATAAAACAAGCACTTCTTCTGAAAAAAACTTGAACTATTATGTATGTTGTTTCTATGTGTATAATAAATAAACTAAATTGAGGATAGTATTCACGTAGATTGGAAAATGACCTCAGCAAAAAACCTTAAATTTTGGCTTATTAAGCCATTTGTAATATTATTATTGAGTTTTCGAATCTACACAATGCTACAAATTACCGATTTGGAATCTAAACTTTATTTAAAAAGTACTATCAAAATAACAGTTATATTTATTCCTTTTGAACTATTTAGTATTCAAGAAAAAATTATTCATCAATTTTTCAAATCGAGAATGTCGGTTTAAATTATAATTATTAAACAAATTAGTAAAACTTAAAAAAATTAAAAGTTGCTTGCTCGAGAAAATATTCAATAAAACTAAATAGTTCGGTTTTATATTCGCTTATAAAATATAGTAACTGAATCCAAATCTTCGAAACGTTTGAACGAAAACAATTAAACACCAATAACAAATATATAATTAGGTAAATTCTTATTTTTAATTCTGTAATAGTTACGACAAACAGTATTTTTAAAACGAAATTAATCATTTTTAATGTAAAACGTAATTTTTTATTTACATTTGATAAAAGCACCTGAGAATTACTGTAATCTCTTTTGCGTACCTTTTTTCTACTATAGGTTAATGTAGCTGGAGTATTTATACAGGGTATTTCAGAAAGACCTCCCGTAAATACAGGAGGTGATAGTACGACAAAAAATAAGAATTTTTTGTCATATGAACTATATGTCTATCTCCTCTTATTTTCGAGATACAGAGCTTTAAAATAATTTTTTTAAATATAATTTTCACGAAAATTTGCAAATGGTGCGAAACATTTTTATGAAATTTTGTACTTCAGAGTGTTTAAGGACGCCAAATACGCTGGTCTAATTATTTTTTGGATATTTCATAGAGGCCGCTAGTTATGCTAAATTCCTGTTACATTTTAAGTTCTAATTTTTTTGAGGTTAGGTTTTTTACCATTCGGGCTCCAATTTCTAATGTACAATTTTATTTTCTAAAAATAATGTATTCTTGTTAGAACTTCCTAACGTGGATGATTTTCGAGAAAAAAGATTTTTAATTGAACTTTTACAATATTACGGTGTATAAAATAAGTGACTTTTCTCCAAGTAGGCTTATGTCAAAACTTATTGATGGATGTCTCATAAACAACACATACATTCTTAGTAATATTTTAAACTCTAATTAACTTTATATCAAAATTTTAGTGATTATTAGTGACTGTAGCAATGACTAATCACCCCCTGTATTTACGGGAGGTCTTTATGAAACACCCTGTATATTTCTCAGTTTTATTATCACCACCCAAAGTACATTAGAATGAAATGTTCATATTCATAATTAAATGTTTATACTTGAATTTAATACGAACAACCAAATATATTGAAGAATCGGAATGCTTAACATGTAACTTAAAATACTACTTCTATTCAAACACATCCAGACGTACGTTATAAACATGGGGATATTTTTAGAGACTCGCCTACCCAATTTTCAAGCTTTCTATAAAAGCGTCTTGGTCGAAGTATATGAAAAACTATATCTCACGAAATATCCCGTTTCATATCACTTCTGCACTTAGATTTAATGGACAGTAGTAAGCAAAAGCTTGTATACAACTTCATTTATTAAATATTTTAATCATTTTTTTTTAAATCACACTAAATCCAACTGATTTATTTTTTCTTTACTAATAGATATGTTAAATATTCCAATTCATTGCCAAACAGGTGCTTGCAAATGATTGAACAATTTGGTTGGTGGTTGCCACGTCATCAATTTAAGTTTCTTGATCCTTGCAACTGTCGATTATTATTCTTGACTCTTCATTTTATGTTACACTTACATTCTTCCAATTTTGTGCTAATATACTTGCATGTTTGTCCAATGTATGCTCTGCTGCAAGTACAAAAAGGCCTTCGTACTCGAAGTGCATCGTCTTAGGAAAGGTTGGCCTTATCTTGCTTGCTGCAGGCAGTATTAATTGAGGCTATATCTTCAGTATATTCTTGTAAAGACAATTTGGTTGTTGTCCTCTGAGGGTTCTTCGTAGATGATATTGTTTGTTACCCAATTGTACTGGTTCTTACTCGTTGCACTAATCCATTGAGGATACCTTACTTCTGGATCTCAGCTGATATCTGCATGTATTCTCTCTATTGTCTAACAACAGGTGTCATGGACCTAATTCTATGACAACTCATGACAAAAGTATTGTCAACATGTCTGAACCAACACGTTAACTTGTTGCTGACTCTTTGGCCTTCTTCTACAAACTTCTGTATGGATATTTACCAAGGCCGAAAATATAGATGAAACTACTTCTTCAGTTTGTTCATAAAACAGAAGAATGTTCGTCAGGCACACTTTTGTCCAGTCTCTTAAATTCTCATCCATCATATGCAATGAGCTTCCGAGCTACAAAGCTTCCTTAATTGGTACTTTTGAAAATAGTAATGTCACGTCAATGTCATTTGGAATCTTGCTAACAAAACCTGTAGATATTACATGCCTTCCATTTTCATTCATAGTTTATAATAGTAAGTAAATAATAACACTCATTAATGCTTTACTACGTTGAAATATTATTAGTAGTCGTAAAAGTTAAAATAGCATCAATGTAACTTAAAATACACCTACTCCAGGACAAAATGAAAAACCGACTTGTTTTGCTCAAAAATAATTTCATTTACATCATATATTCCTTGGCAGAAACAGTAATTATGTTAAAGTCAGGGGTTTATTATTAAATACATGACTGTATTCCCTGCCAATTTAATCCTGTCGATAGATGGATTACTGCTGTTCAGTCAGTGTTAATATTGACAATAAGTTTATGAATCATTATTTTCAGCGCAGTTACTTCATTAAAGTTATTAATAAAGTATGCATTAAATATTAATTAACATCCTCCAATGTCTCCTAAAAAGGAAGTTATAGAATACTTTGGTCTGGTTTGTAGAGTTCTTCTTTAATACTAAACCATCAGGTTTCCCATCGGAAATTTTAAATATCCTTTCAAAACAGTACTACAAATAACAAAGTAATCACAATCAGATTATTAATACTGCTTCTTGCCAACTGTTTCTCATGGATAAAAAATTTGATTGAGGCACGTTTATAAATAACAGATCACGGCCACTTTGATACTTTCGTTGTGCTCTCAGCTTCATTGTTTAAGTGACAAAGCTTACTTGAGACAGTAAAATATTGTTTCAATTTTTTTGGAATTATATAGGTAGGTAAGTGTTATAGTTAAACATATAAATTTTATGTTTTGAAGACGGGAAAAAATGTTCTTGTATCGACATGTTTCTGCATATATTTATATTAGAACGTAATCTTGATTTTATGCTTTTTTCGTCAGGACTTATACAGGGTGAATCAACGCTTTATAAATGTCATACAATGTTCACAAAATCGTAACAAATTTTGTTTTTTTTTTTCAAATGGAACACCCTGTATTTTTTAACGGGGCGTGAAAGACCTTCTAAAAATCTACAACTTTCGTAATAGGTGTTGGGTATCAGTTCCTCATATTTTCGCAAAAAAACAAAATTTTTGCGTTTGAAAAAGATAACATTTGGTACGACTTTGTGAACACTCTGTATGACATTTATAAACAGTGACCACTTTAGAATTTACGGTAAACCTAGTAGGTACAATCTGTGTGACAATAACTTAGATTGTAACTCAGAAAAAAATTAGTATATCAGCAACGATCAAGTGTAACGCCGAAAATGTCATTTTTTATATTAAAATATTAATATCTCGGAAACGGCAGATTTTTTAGAACATAGTACCTATTACGAAAAATTGCATAATTCCATGTAAAATATAAATATCCTGAAATGTTCCATTGAAAAAAATACAACTTTGATCAGTTCTCCGAAAACGAATCACTCTGTATAAGTCAAATTATTTTTAAATTGTGCATTTCTTGCCAATTTAGTCACTTAAGTAAAACAATCTTAAAGGAAGAAAAATAGATTAATCCAATGTTATAATATTTTAGTATAAATGTTATAACCTTAATATAATCTTAATTCAAGATATTTTTTCGTATATGAAAGCGAAGAAAAATTGATATTTTCTGATAAAAATGTTTGTTTTTAATTCAAACCATACCTCCAATCGATATCAATTACTAAATACTATTCTAAAAATCATCATGTAGATATACTGCGTATGTTACAAAATATCTTAAAATTCTGTCCTACATGGGGATGTTAAATTTATCTCAATCTATATTATATAATGTCTTCATCTAGCCGCTAGAGGGTGGTAAAAAAATATTATTATTTTTTCTAAATAACTAAAACTGAAATAATTGCATTCGCAGAAATGACAAAAGTACTACAACACCTAAGCAATATGGCAATTAAAATTAATTTTACAACCAAGTGTTTCTCTCAAATTCTCAGTTGCAAACTCAAGGTGATTGCTTATGGTATAATATAGTATATACAGGGTGATTCAGAACTTACCCCAAAAAAAATTGTCGGTTGTATATGGGAATCATGTAAAGAAAAAATCAAAAAGAGCAGTTCGAAAATGATTTAAAAATACACTTCTTCACGGCACTAGAAACTGGTCCACTGTAAAACCTGACCCCGCACAATGTGACCGGCATGGCGATCAAGATTCACCATAAATTAAAACGATATCCATCAATTCCGAGTTGCTATACACGCAAGCTATTTTTAACACTAACTACTAAAAAACTATTGTAAACACTATCGCAACGACGATTGTAAAATCTGATTTCAATATTCGGAGTCGCTGAGGCCACGTGGCTCCCCACCCCTATTGCGCATGACGCTAGAAACTACAGTTGTCCAGATATGTAATGGTTGAAAGTATTACAACTTCAATTTTTTTCTCGGAAAATTTAAGGATTTTACAAAATTTTTTCTTACGATATGGACTCCATTTCTCATGCCGCATCTATTCCCAAATTTTTTTGGATAAGTTGTGAATCACCCTGTATAATTAAGTTAATTCTACTGAAAATTGTATCCTAGCTGGCGTACAGAAAGGAGTTATAATTTAGATTCGTTAATGTAATCTAAGAAACTAAGATGAGAGCCTTGAGGAACCTTAACGTGACAGAAAAAGCTTTAGGAATGTAATGGCCACTAACTAGGATATTACAATTTACAATTACAATTATTTGCAATTTGCGATAAAGATATGATGTCCAACACAAGAGGATCCCATGTATATGTCAACCCTTGTTGTTCTCGGATTAAGCTCTGTGGGGGCGGACCCGCTATCAGAACTCCTAGTCCCATCCTAATTCGATTCTTAATAATAATAATTTTAATTTAAACCAAAATATTATTTTGTGCGCGAAATTAGAACATTTCTCTTTGTTCCAGGCTCCTTAGTTCGTTTGCGACCGGCGACGGTGAAGACCTCGAAGAGCTGTGCGATTCCATAGCAAATAATGAAATAGCTGTTGAAGCGATCTCAGAAAGGCTGACTGAAGTGACGGGCTTAGCCGAAGAACTGGATCAAGCTCTACACAGTGCACAACAAGACTGTTTGGTGTTTTCGACGGCCTCAACGTCTACTTCTTCATTAACCGAACCTATTAACACTATATCCGCTGTTTACAAAGCTATGGAAAATAATCCGACTAATCCCGAGGTTAGTTTATTAAAACATAAGTATGAGAGCGCTATTTACAATCTTTGCCTTTCTAACGTGATTTGCATGTGCGCCAATCGGAGAATGGTGGCGAGTTTTACTAATTGAAAGTGGGAAAATGATTTAAACCTTCTTATTTATCTTTTTCGTGTTAATTGGCACAAGTATGACGAACATGTATATCTAGTCACTAACGTATTACCAAAATCGCATTATTTATGGAATAATTATTAAGTTTTAATATATTATTGCTTCTTCATTTGATCGGTTTTCAAAGTCAATGATTTATTAATATCAAAATGGTACTTCTCATCCTATTTACATAAATATCTCCAATACTGTTAGAGAACCTATATTCAATTTGAAAGAGTTTTAAATTTCCTAAGTCTCAAAGTAAAAATATTCTGGGTGTCCCGTTTAAAATAACCAAGTTAACACTGTTTAAAGTTGAGAAAAGTATCCACCCTGTACAATACTAAGTGGCGACAAATATAATAATTTATAACTTCAAGGATTCAAAATACACTCTCCAAAGCTGCTTCCTTAAAACTATTTTTTTATTGTTGATATTAAATTTCTACGCTAAGACTGCATTTTCACTCAAATTGAAATATCTCACAAACCATAATTCCTGGATATATAGAACCTTTAAATAAAGTTCACCTATTTTTTATGGTGCTTTCAAAAATTTTGTAAAATACAGGGTGTTCCTTTTAGAAATACATAATTTTGATATGGTACGCTTTTCCTGGACATCCTGTATATTTCAAAATATTTTCAAAATGTAGCCGTAATCAACCTACATATACCCGCCTAACTAGATTTCTATAACATTTGCCGTTTGGTCTCTAGTGACTGAGACGTTACTGGTGGCCCACCCTGTATATCTAACATCAAACTCGTGCTGATCCATAGGGCTGAAAGGTTCTTTGTTCTTATTAAAAGGTCCCAAAATTGCCAATTAAATTCTAAATCTTTAAAAGCTGTTTTACATTGACAATTTATTGATCAATTAATTGATGAAGTCGCTTCATCAAGAAATTGGACAAGTATAATGCACCAAATCAGCTGTCAAATAACTTCAACAATTTATTCATCAAGTTCTTGACGAAGCATGTTCTAATTTTCGTCAATTTCTTCATGAACTTCGGAAGTACCAACCCAACAGATTTCCAGCCTCAGATCAGTAATGAGGTTATGTTATTGGAATATGTAAATAATTGTGTGGCGTCGTGCTAGTTTTGCATTGTTTTTACTGATTTGTTATTTACAAAAACTAATATTTATATAATATGTGTCAGAACGGTACCGCTGTTGTATCACTACAATTATGAGTGGAAAGGTGACATTTTTGAAATTTATTTGCTTCTTTGATTCATTGGTAGAACTGATTCATACGTCAAAAAACTTGACAAAGTCTGTAGCAGTGTAAAACCACACTATTTACCAATAAATTCGTGAATTAATTGATGAAGAACTTCGTCATTTTATTGATGAATAAATTGTCAATGTAAAACAGCTAAAACGATATCTTTTTATCAAAACAAAAGAGGAGACATTTTACGTAAAATAATTATTTTATATTAAATATGAAATCTCGCTAATTCTAATTTAACTCCTTTAACTAATGAGCTTTACATCTAAATTATAACAAACAATTAAAAACATACCGCTGATAATAAAGTTTATATTACTTATAAGATGACTTTTACATACCTATTTTAAATTTGAGCTTGTATGTGTACATAAACAATATAATACTAATTATATTAAAAAAATATTATTGCAATTTTTCCCTGATATACATCCCCTGTTCTATTTTCTTATCCGGGCATAAGTACTACTACATATACCGAGTCAAATACAAAGCAAAATGAGTAGAATTGACCTTAATTTCTGAAAAAAAATTGTATATTTATTATATTAAATGCTATACCATTTTCATATATAGTTCTCTTATTTTTACTTTATTGAAAAGGTATTAAACTAGTTCGAATAAATTTTACATACCTAGATTTTTAAATTTTTTATATCAAAGAACATCTGTATGACTTCTTTTGATAGAATTTTTAGGAACTTTTGTGATTTATTTGAATTAGCTTAGTGCCTTTAAAATAAAATAAAAAATACAGCAGCTAATAATAAAATGTATTTTTCTTGAACTAATTTGACCCTTTGACCTAATACCTTTGACAGAAGTTTAAAAAATGGACTAAGTATAACACGCAACCAGCTGTGCACCATTATTGAGATGATGGAGGTAGATGTGTGAGTGAAGGCAAGAAGATCACTGAATAGTGTTATTTATCTATATTTTTTAAACTCGCAAAAAATACGAATTACCATGTCTGCAATTCGGGCGTAACTAAATTTATAAATAATGGTAACATGTAGTACACAAAAAATATTTTACTAATTGCAACCCAAATAATTCAGTGTTCCACTATAAGTCAACATTATAAATTATATCTGGCTACTGGCGAGTTTATATTTAACTAACTTCTGATTCATAAGAGTGGCCTAATTTTACCGGATATTACTACACTGTATTGATTATGAATGGCCGCGCTAACTGATATTAATGTCTATTATCCTTTTGCACCCTTTGTCAAAACTAAGAAGTTGTTTATCAAATGCTATATATATCGAAAATTATTGATTTTATTACCTATACACATACTCCTTTCTTCACGTACCAGTAGATACTTAGAACTATTTGCAACCGAATTAATTCAATACAGTCATTACATATTTGCAAAAATTGTTTATTTATTTATAAACTATTAGGTATTTTATTTTATCTACAACATCTTGATGGACTGGTTTAAAAGATTATTTTGATCTTCTCTGCTTCCGAATTGTTTTTTTCCTCTTTTTAAGAGAATTTTAATGGTTTTCTCGAACTTTATAGTGCGGGCAACGTCTACCTTATGCTCATCAACCGTATTTCTCTGGTGGTTGTTTCCCGGATATCATCATTTATTTAACTTCACAAAGATTGAGTGAAGGTTGTAGCTCTTGTTCAAAAAACTTGATTTGTTGTAACAATAATAACGTTGAGAATTATTATTTTGTATATGTACATGAATTTCCATTTAATCTTTCGTGTAAAGCACGGAAAATTGATAACTGGTAAGTTATTGACTAGTCCCGAAGCTGAAATTGGAGGTTAAGCTCTTTGAGCGGTAACTATCCTGGATTGTAGTGTCCTCGTCCACAATGTAGCGGTGCTTGAGTGTATGAATTATTTCTCTTTTTCTGGATTTACTTTTACAAGTCTATTGAATGTCCTGTATCTGTCATCTGCTTCGCAATTGCTAGTTTCTCTTCCTTTTTTCTTATTTGACTCTTGTGTTCCTCTGTTCTCGTACTGTATGTTCAATGAAGAGTACATCTTATCTTGGCAAATGATGCCATTTTCCTAAATTTTAGATATCCTACTCATGGTTTGTTCAATATATCTGGTCTTGTTCTATTTTTTCTAAGTGCTGATCGTAAGTAATGTACTTTATCGTCATCAGCAGATCACAAGGTCGCAGTGGAGGGACAGATTTTGGCCTATTCATCAGAAAACCTAACCTTATCTAGTTCATCGCCCAAATGTTCTGCAGTGTTATTCCACAAAAATCTCTTAAAAACGAGACATAAGTTTAGCCTTTTCGTTTAAGACCTATAAATTATAGATCGTGTAAACTAAAGATGTTGTACAAAAATAATAATAATACCGTATGTAAAGCGTACAAATGTTTAAGATGCGTTCAATTCGATTCGAGACGAAATATTTTATAGTGTAGATGGGTCAATCCTATGAGAGTTGTTCATGTTAAAATGTATGCAAATAAGATACATAGTTATACAGTTCACAAATATTTAAACTACTTAGAAATCATCCTGTATATAAATAAACAATTTATATATTTATTTATTTAAGTAACTATCCTTTTTCCTCTTAAAGGTAGTTCCATTTTAACACGATTATTTTGTCCATATTTTTCACATTCGCAGTGTATATTTATTATAAATAACTGCAGTCCCTTGCATTTTTTTTTTCATTTTTTGATTGAGTTATTAATTAGAATTGTCCACTACGTTTCACGTTATTGATTTTTTGAATTTATTGCCCACGAAGCATGGACCATTCGTTATAAATGTACAGAGAAAAAGAAAAAATATAAAAAGTCAACGTATTTTATTGCGAAACAAATTAACATAGTACAAATAATATAACAATAACAATATGCAACATAGGTAGCGTCATGGGGTCCAGTCTGATGCGTAGGTAAATCTATTTAATACTGCTTAAAAACCACCCCCACCGCCGCTGAGGGCGCCTATACCTCCATGGGAGGAATGTCCTTCGTACCTCACTTTGTAGTCGATACCGTGCTTGCCCGCCACATAATCCACGATACGCTTTCTGCCGTCAGGCTGCAGGAGTTCGTAGCGGCCTTTGGTTTCCTTGCCGTCCCTGACTTCGTACTGACTCTTGATATCGTGGTGCTTCAGGTCATGGACGGCGTAGTCGTAGTGATAGTGAGGTGGCGCCTAAAATATCGTTATGATAATATTCTGTCGTTAACATAACATTTATTACATGTAATATTAAGACTTTTCCTTCCTATTAGCTGATTCTAGAATCTTAAGATATAGTTACTTTACTTTTGAGATCAATTCAAATTGATAATAAAATTTGTTTCTAAATTTTCGATAAATATGTGTAACTTTAATAAACAGACAAGTCATTAATAATAGTCAAAATAAAAAATTGTCTATCCATAGAACATTTTTGTTCAAAACGATGCTAACAGATATTCGAAAGACTGTAAAATCTCTATATCCAAATACCTAACTTATGAGTTTCAGTTAATGCTAAATATTTCTTCAAAATGTTGCTTTGTATTATGTTGGTTACTAAAGACCTTCTTCACTATTAGCTTGTATCAGACTAGCAAATGTTTGTCAAATTTATTCAATCAAAATAACTTGATAATGAAATTGAAATTATAATTTGAGTTTTTCTGAACTGATTGTTTTAATCGAACTGATTTGGTCCCATTCGTAAAATTTCTCTATTCTCTGTTCTATTATCTTCAAATTATTTGACAGGCAATAAATATCATTGACTAAATTTAATTTTGAAAACGACCTTACAATATCAGACACCATGAGGTTCCGTTTTCTTGATATTTTGATAGTTTATTTAGTTTTTTAATTTCGTAAAGTATTTCATATTTTTTTTAAACAAAACTGGACAAAACAGCATATTATTTACTAAAAAAAATTGTAGAAAGCATCCCATATTAACAGTAATGGTAATAGTAATAATAATAGTAATAGCTTATTTTTCTTGGTGACATTATATGTATAGGAATAGTCAAAACTGCCAATATACATAGGATAACAGCATCATTCAATTAAAAACTGCTTTAAAGCGCCTTTAAATAAATATTCATGTTTAATTAGTTCTAATTCGTCAGGTAGTCCGTTGTACATATCGCGTCCTAATTTTATTAGTTATTTTTATTCTAGCAAATGGTATATAACAGTCCATACTTTGTCTAGAATTGTTTCTGTGAAATGAACTACTTACAATAAATTTACTTGTCAAATACATACAAACACATTTGAAATACAAACAAGCACTTCAAAGTTAAAATTTATAAATTTTTAAAAATTTCTTTACACAAATAACTCTTGCCATACATCTTAACAATCTTTTTTGTACAAAAATAACCCTGAACAAAGAGTGTTGTGTATCCCCAGAGACAGAGACCATACCTGAGATGATATTCAACTTGTGCATGGTATAAGCAGCGAATTTGTTCAATAATTAAAACAGACATCAAATTACGAAATAGGCAGGTTAAAAGGCAGAGCTTGCTTATAAAAATTTCATCAATATACCAATTAAAATTTTTGTATAGATGAAAACCTAAAAATTTCGCTGTCTCATCAGCAGTACTTAATAGCTTATTATCTGTGGTAAATTACAATAAATTTCAATTCTTATGTGAACGAAATCTGAAAATTTTTGTTTAGATAGTAACAGCTGTATTTAATGACACGGAATCTAAGTCACTTATATAAATTTTTAAAAAAAGAACTGGACCTAGAATAGAACCTTGTGGTACACCCATCTGTACAAGGTAGTACACAGAATAGCAAATTTTTATAGCAACATATTGAGAGCGATTTTCAAGGAAATTTTGTTTTTTTTTTTGGTTTTATCCGATGATTATACTAAAAACCAGTTGTATGTATAATTTTTATTACATTAGGAAATAGAAAAACTCGTAATTTATATTAGTTTATATTAGAAAAGTTAGTTTCGTTTGACAAAAATAGAACGGTTTAGTCAAGCTGATATCAAAATGACAACGATTAAACCGTTTTAATAAAGCATTGAAGAATATTTGATTGTCTGATGCAAGTCTTTTATTGACTACAAACTTATATAGCAAACTTATACAATAATAAGACTTGTCCAAAGCTACTAATATTATGAATGTAGTAATAAGTAATTATTGAATTTATTATCTGATATAGCTGCCAGGAAAAGTAAAATTGTTTTAAGTATCTTTAAAAGTAGTAACAAATTCTCTAGAAACACTCACCCTGAAATCCTCGTACTCTTCGAGGTGGTGGTGCCCTCCACCGAATCCACCTAATCCAAATCCTCCATATCCTTGTCCGTACACTGTCACAATCGTGACAAAGAAAAGTACTAAAACCTATAAGACAAAATTTTATACTGACTGACCAAAAATATTCCTTATATCCTTGTCCGTATATCATCACTATCGTGACAAAGAAAAGTAATAAAACCTATTAGACAAAAATTGCTTACTGCTTTTATACTGCCAAAAATATCGTCTATTTTCCTGTCGCACCAAAATTGTTTGTTTATAAAATTTAGTAATATATACAAATTTTGTTTGACAGAAATTTTTATATAAAAATAAACTTTGAGATACTTACGAATCCACTGGACATGGCTGTGTGTGTATCTTGGACAGCTTGAGTTGACTGTGATAATAAACACTTATTTCGCCATATTTATACTAGTTAAAGACAAAATTTGCGTGAAAGGGTTGATTTTTATAAAAGCTAAGTAGCAACTGTTACATATCTATAACGTATACATACACTTACATATTATGATAATCGGTACAAATTTCTTATTCATAATATACAAAATACACCTAATCTATAATGACTTTCCATAGTAGAGGAAAGTTATGTCATATAGGTCAATTAATTAATTAATTAATTAATTATTATATTAGTTAGTATTTACGTATAAGGTACAATAAAAGTACCAATCAGTTGCATTATACAAAGTGTGACCTATAAAGAGATCAGCGATAGGAATTCTAAATCCAAATATCTAGTATATAAAAAAATAATCACAGAATAGTTTAAATCATTCCTCAACCGCTAATTTTTTATATAAACTGTAACGTCTGCACTACACCAACAACAAAAATAAGAAATCACTTATTTGTCAATCAAATTAGTGGACTTCTTGAAAAATGTTGAACATTGATGGGCATTATTGTCCCGACAATATCTTAGCTACCTTAATTGCTATTATAAAGTTATACATAATAAACAGTTAATATATTTTTATTTTTTCATCCATATTATAAAAATATTAAAATTTATACACAATCATCGCTAAATTAAATTTTTGTTTAAATGACCTACATGCATTCATTGTAATAATTGCCGTTGATAATTACAGATGATATGATCGCACTCAATAACGATCCCGCTGATTTTTCACAATAAGAAGTATTGAATCATTATAAGTTAGATATGGATGAACGAATATCCTTTAATAACTGGGCAGTTGACATCTTGAACTTGTCTTACGGGAGCGACAAAAAGAAACGCATAACCGCCTATATAATTTTCCTTTAAGTTTGTTAATGTTACTCGATCCCGATCACAACTCATTCATCATGATAATTAGAATATAATAATTAGTATGCATACTATCTCTCTGCGGGCTTAGATGTTTTAATAAGAAGTTGTTTTTGTAATTATTTCATTCCTTGAAGTAAAGCATTTGCTTGAATATGAGGGTGTCTTCAGTGACATTTGCAAATCCCTATGCGTTGGGATTTCAGCTTCAACTGGAATTGTTTAGAAGATAATAAAAAAACAATTATCGTACTTCTTATTAAGATACAGATGTAAAATGAAAATTCAATTATCCTTACATAATATTTGGCTCTGAAGTTAAAAAAAAATAATTAATAAGATTTCTACATTAAATTCCCATAATTCTTTTGAAGGAAATGTATCTTCTGTACATGAAAATCAAGAATAATATTTGTGATAGACTATTAGTAATTAGATCGCTGATTTTTAAATAATTCCAAATTTGGTAAAAACGGAAAATATATTCCAAAATATGTAGAAATTTACAAAAAGGGTACAACTGCTCAAACTCCACCTGAGCCATGAAATAGGTACGCAAATTAAAAAAGTTCTCCTCTACAATACTTTGCCAATGCTCTTAGAATTAAAATGATTTCCTAATAATAAGGCTTTCTTTATGCCATATTTAATTTAGGAGCCTCTTTTTTTAATCAACCATAACTTTTCAATTATATGCTGTATTAAAAATTAAATTTTCATACTCTATCAATAAGAGAGAATACTTTTTAATAATAAAAACTGAAAAGCTGATTTCGCTTCCATATAAAACCATATCCGAATTGTACCATGTGATATTTCTGAGGAACTATATCGCAATCCAAAAGAGTTGGAATATCTGGTAGATCAAATTTTTACAAAAGAAATTTGGACAGGACATAGCTAATACAATGCGAAACATCGCCTTAATGTTAAAAATGCTGTCACCGCCGTTCTTGGTGGTGAAAATTCGAAATATTTGAAATTATTCAATTTTAGCAATGTACCTATAAGAAAAATATCTTGCTCTGATAATATTTCTGTAAAACAATATCGCAATTCAGAGCAGTTGCAATATCTGGTAAATCAAAATTTTACAAAAGTTAAAAATATAAAAGAAATATATGCTTAGTTTGAAATATACTTGAATCATAGGCCTGCACAAAGGAAGTATGGGGTTGGTTAACGGGTACCCTTTTTTTCGTTTACGAAAAAGTCCATTTTTTAATCACAGTTACAAAAAATATGCAACATAGAATGAAAATCTATGTAAAATTTGAACGGAATGTCTTAAAAACAATCGAGTTGCTGATAAAAATGTTTTACTCTATTTATATCAAAATTTTTGGATTTTCTATATATTTGGTGTGAATAAAGCAAAAACTTACAATACCTTTATAATAGTTTTCTCTATTCCTGTATAAGGCCAAAATGGAATTAATTTCACATTCTGATTCCATTATTTTTCAATATAAAATAGAAAAACGAATTCTTCACTGAAGATATTGCCATAAAAGAAAAAATTTGTAATATTTAACTTTAATTACTTTGATATTTGTATGTTTAGTTATTCACAAAATGACCAAAGCTTTAGGAAATTTTCTTACGAATCAAAAAAAAACGACGATTATATTCCAATTAAAAAAACAAGAGTTTATTTGTGTTTTATGTAGATCCAATACACAATGTTTTTCTGCACATATTTCTTGGAAATTGCAAAGTTCCTAAAACTTTGGTCCTTACCTTTACCAGTAGTCCGAAAATAATTTATATTAAAATCAATTTATAAATTGTCAAAAACACAGAAAAATTAAGTCAGGAAAAATTGTTTTAATATATCAATAAAATATTCCGATATGTTACAATTTTTTGGCATACTTACACTCTATTTTAAACAAATCTTCATTTTCTCTTCTTTCATTTAACATTATTCCGAACTACTTACATATCTGCCATTTACTTATTATTTTTTAGAAGCCTACATTAGAAATTCTTTCGATTTATCTCTTGTGAACAAATTTAAAACAAAGAAAGTCGTATTTGTAGTTTTTTTCTGAACTTGTTAAGTTTATAAGCCATTATAACTCACTTGGATGAAAATATTAATTGTTCTAAATAATAGATCTTTTCACGACCTGATAAGCACAAGTGCAACAACCATGTTGAAAAGGTGGGAATTCAAAAGTTTCGTACTGTTTTTGTTAATGATGACTGGAAAAGTAGTATAATCTTTGCAAACAAATAGTTCATTAGAATAAATTATTGATGGTGCGTTACTAATCCATAGTTGTATCGAAGCAACTAATTGTAAACAATAAAAAAATTGGTTGAAGTGTCACGGACATCAACAAAAAGGAAATAAAAGAGTTGATTGAGAGATTAGGCATCTGTAATCTTATTACGTAAACAATAATTAATAAAATTAAGTAGGTACAATTAAAATGAACAATTATTATTGTAATTCTGTTTTAGTTAAGTGAAAATAAATACTTGGTACTTATTTAGATATAGATAAATAAATTATTTAGATTGAATATATAAATTAATCATGACTATTACTGAGGAAATAAATAATTTAATGCTTTGAAGCAAAACGAGATTTTTGATTATATAATTATATACGATCGTGTATATTAATAGTTACTTAATATGAAAAAATTAATGTATAATGTGTTAGATAATTAATTAAAAGTGATTCATTTTTTCAGAGTAAAATATTATTAAAAATTAAAAAATTAAAATTAAAAATATTATTAGAAACAATGTACCTGTAGATCCAGCTGTTGATAAAGGGAAATTACTCAATATTGTAAACAAGGAAAATCAGATACTCAATTCACATTTCGAGAATTTTGAACATGTATTAATATGCACTTTTTTACAGAATTCTAAGCAAGGTTTAGAAAAGTTTATGAAATAGAATTTATTGCCTTTAAATTATTTATACCCCGTATCACTCCTACAAACAACACCGTTTTGTTGTTGTAAGTACGAGTAACATAATTACAATGGCTTAAAAATTTGTTTTCCTCAAATTATTTGACGATTCCTCACTTTTTTAACACACGTGTTTACAAAAAACAGTACCAAAACGATGGCTGATATTGACGCATGCGCACTAAAAAAAGTTTTGATGAAAAGGCCTATAAAAGCATCGTTTTTCTTATGGTATTAAAAATAACAGTTACAGTTTACTTTAATTTATGAAAAACACTCATTTACGTAAGAGAATAATTAAGAAAATAAGCTAAAACATAATTAATTTTGGTCTATACAGGGTGTTTCAGAAAGACCCCCTGTAAATACAGGGGGTGATAGTACGACAAAAAATAAGAACTTTTTGTCTTATGAACTATATGTCTATCTTCTCTTGTGATTGTTGGTGACTGTAATTAGTCTACTAATTACCGTCACTAAAATTTTGATATAAAGTTAATTACTAAGAACGTATGCATTGTTTATGAGATAACCATCAAAAAGTTTTGACATAAGCCTACTTTGAGAAGTCACTTATTTTATACACACCGTAATGTAAGAGTTCATTCAATTAATAGCCTTTTTTTCTCGAAAACCGTCCACATTAGAAAGTTCCAACAAGAGTACATTATTTTTAGAAAATAAAATTGTACATTAGAAATTGGAGCCCGAATGTAAAACACCCAACCTTAAAAAAAAATAGAACTTAAAATGTAATGGGAATGTAGCATAACTAGCGCACTATATGAAATATCCAAGAAATAATCAGACCAGCTTATTTGGCTATCTTAAAAATCCCGGACTACCAAATTTCATAAAAATATTTCGCATCGTTTGGAAATTTTCGTAAAAATTCTATTTAAAAAATTTTATTTTGTCGCTCTGTATCTCGAAAGCAAGAGGAGATAGACATATAGTCCATAAGACAAAAAATTCTTTTTTTTTTGTCGTACTATCTCCCCCTGTATTTACGGGAGGTCTTTCTGGAACACCCTGTATAAGTGACGTTAAGATTCAATTTTCATGGGTAGATTCCCGAAGCAAAAATATTGCGATTTAGTCAAACTTACCTTAGTCCAAAAGTTGATAGTTAAAGAGATACAGGGTGTTAAATGTAAAATATTATTTTAGTTTATTTCCATTTATTTCTTAACAAATGCAAATATCTACACAAAATTTTGGGGTTTGTGATTCCTTGGGTAGAGGAATTGAAATTTGTTCACGTTCTGGTTATAGTTCATAGAGGGCGCCAGCTGCCGTAGATTAAATGTGTTGAAAACGACATAATTTTTTGTACGTTAAGGTATTTCATCTTTGGTATCAAATTCATATTTTCCAACTTTTTTTTACAAAAAAAAGGTAGACTTTATGAAAGTAGCTGTCTTGCACCGTTTCCTAGATAATTGTCTTTGAAACTTTCAATGCTAATAGTTGAAATAATGAAAATAATTTAGAAATGTCAAAAACAAGGGTTTATTTAGAATTAAAAATTGTAATGAACAGTAAAATAGTAAACATTAGTAAAAAATATGCTTTTTTGACAATAATTGCTCAAAATGTCCACCTCTAACTTCAATACTTTTATTAACGCGTTTATTGTCTTATTTTAAAATATAAATCCTTAACGCGAAATCACTTTGCAGCATTTAAAACCTGCTGCTAAAGTTCTTCTCAGGTGTTTATAGTTTCTCCATAAACAAATGATTTCATGTAACTCTAAAAACGAAAATCTATCTCACATTTATGTATACGAGTATACAATTTAAACTGTAAGCTAAGATGTAATTTTAATTAGGTACGAATAATACTTTGCTGCTAATTTCTATTGAAATTAGCATACAAATGACAGCAATAAGACAAGTGGAAAACGTCAATTATTTGATTTTCGTCGAAATCCTACTTAAGAAAATTTACCTCTAAATTAATAATACCTGTAGGTACCTAATTGTAATTTAATGCAACAGCATTGGAAGTTTTAAAGCCAAATATCTCGAAATCGGTGCGAGATAGCTACTTTCATAAAATCTACTCTTTTTGTGTACAAAAACGTTGGAAAATAAGAATTTCATACCAAAGATAAGATACTTTAAAGTACAAAAAAGTTATGTCGTTTTTAACACATTCAATCTACTACAGCTAGCGCCCTCTATGAACTTTAACCAAACAGTGAACAGATTTCAATTCCTTTACCCAAAGAACTCCAAACCCCAAAATTTTGTAAGGATATTTGCATTTGTCAAGGAATAAATGAAAAAAAACTGAAATAATATTTTACATTTAACACCCTGTTTCTCTTTAACTATCAATTTTTGGACTAAGGTAAGTAAGTTTGGCTAAATCGCAATATTTTTGCTTGGGGAATCTACCCATGCATTTTGGCCCATTACTTCGGGACCACCCTGTATATTGTGGATTTGGTATATTTACGTATTAATACTGACCCGAGCAGTCGAACATGGAATTATTTTTATTCCAATACGAAACTATGCAGCTCGTGTCAATAACCACGACCGGTTTTTAATTCCTTAACCAAATACCAAGCCACTAGCGCTCTAACGGCATCATAAACTACAGCCGCTGCACTTAAGAGCCCATTTAATACCGAGTTATGCATTTGTTACAGAAGGCTACCAAAGCTGAGGATTTAAAATCGGACGAGGAATTCCTGACTGCCTCGGAATGCACTCTCCAACACTCTCGCTCGTCCTCGTACAACACCGCTTCCGAGTGCGAGCACCGCTACTCCCCCTGGTGGGAGTACGGGAAGGACGACGTCCGCGAGAACATCTCCAAGGAGAAAATGGTACTGGCGGTGGGCTGCCCGGAACTTCCTTTGGCCCAGGATGTACTCAAGCCCTCGCCCGATGTTCCTCCAGGCAAAATCGTCCATGAAGTTACCGAGACGACTCACATCAAGGTCCAGCAGTCTCACACTTTGGGAGTTTCTTCTTTCGTTTTGACTTCCGAAACCGTCAGGGATAAGAATAATGAGGGTGCCGTTAAGAGGGAGGAAATTATAAAAGTAACGGACGCGGACGGCAGGGAAGTCGTGATCCCTTTAGGAGTCGAGCACGATATCGATGAAGGAGATCTGATGAAGAGGATGAAAGAGGTAGGTCGGACTGATGATGATGCATGGAAAACCTACCATAACGTCACTAAACAAGCCATCAAAGGTTTCATTTAATAGAACCTGTTTATTTTTAGCAGCCAGAATTAAGTTGTTTTCGAAAAGTTGTTGCATTTACTTTTGAACATTTTATAGTTTATAATTTGTAATGCTAGGCTCACGCAAAGCGTACTACCAGTTTTTTTCGCTGTATACAGGGTGTAAGAAGTATGACTGCCATTACTTTAGCATGAGATAGTGTAATAATAAATAAACAAAAAAGCTGTATAATACCGAGTTTCATCACAATGTGACAACAGCGCTACACAGCTGATGCACACCACGTGTGAACGTGGCAGACTTGTCCTACGGAAAAAATGTAAACAACTGTTATCGTGAAACATTTAGTAAATTTCAAGACAATTGTTTTCCAGTTTTTAAATAAATAAAATAAAATGTATCGATTTTGTAGTACGAAGATAGTGTTGTGCTCAAATTTTAGCTCGAGTTCTAGTAATTATGAATCTCTTAAATCAGGAACTTAACTTTTAATCAAATTATGAATTTGAAAAATATGTATTGAAAGTTGATTATGTGTGCTATATACAGTGTGTGCCGGAAAGACACGAATCCCCACATAACTTTTCAGGATCTAGACCTATCAAAAAAGATTCAGATACAAGTTATAGGATATCTAGAAGTCAATATTTTGGAGATTACAGAATTGACCTTCACTTTAAATTTCAAGGTCAATCTAAGATTAACTTAAAAATATTGAATGGGACACCCTATTTTTTACTCCAGAAATCGATAAAGCTTCGAATTTTGCATCCAAATGGAGATCAAACTGAGATTTTTCTTTGATTAACAAAATTATTTCAGGCAAAATTTGTAAGATTTTGAGTGACAAATTAGATAGTGACCTTCGATTTGTCCTTATCCACAAGTTGCAAGGTGAAACAAAGTCAACTTAATATTAAATGGGACACGCCACCTTTTACACCAACGACCGATACAGTGCCAAATAAATTTTTTGTCGGAAGCTGGTATAAAAAAATTTCCAGGATATTCTTGCAGATCAATTGAAGGTCAAACTTATTTTTTACGAAAAATAAGGGACATAAAAGTAAAAGAATTTAATTCAACCAAAGTTGTTGGCGTGATCTTGACAACAATTTTAAAATTTAACACATTGTTAGGTCAGTACTTAAAATTTGATGATAGAGACTTCTGGAGACAAGATCACTATATAATTTTTTTATTCAATTTTGCTTGAAGCATTTTTGGCAAAATAATTTTGACATTCAAATGACCTATACGTACTTGACCGCAAATTTTACCGCTCTACTGATTGCTGGTATAAAAAATAGGATGTTTCATTTAATATCTTCAAATTGACCTTGGTTTGACCATAAAACTGAAGGCCGATGTTAAAATCAAGGTCACCAACGTATTGGTTGCTTGTTATCCTACACCTTTTATATAAAGCTTTTTTTGTCGGGATTCAATTCTGAACAGTTACCGCGAGCTCGGATCTTTCTAGGACACCATGTATATTAAAATTAACCATCACTGTTTTAAATAGACCAAACCTCACCAAATGCTTAGAGTATCATGCTAAGGCCGGGATGACAAATATTTTTAAAAAATCTCCCAATTGTATGTATACAGAGTGAACTACAAAACGAGTTCATCAATAATGTGTGTGAAGGTCGTTAATCTTCAATACAACGCTGTCTCTTCCATTCTTTTTCTTTGTAATTTCTCAGAAATTTTCTCACACGTGCTTACATCGTGTATGTTCAGATTTCGATATTCGTTCAAGGTTTTGTTCTACAATTACGAATGTTTCTTCAATCTTCTGAACGAATTAGTCATTAGTATTCTTGCTGTCCAAACTTTGTTAGGTTATTTGAAGAGTAAATAAATAGAAGTGCGAAAACCTGTTTGGCATAATGTTTCTTTGCAAGCAAACTATTTTTTAATACCTACTGACTTACCGCACTGATCCGATGAGAACATTTTTGGAACCGCTGACCCCACCGATAACTCCGCCTCTATGAATGCCTATGTGAAAATCGCTGTACAGGATGTGCAGTTAACGTTAAATTTTCATCAGCGTTTCCATACCACTGTATTCACCAATTTATTGTTACTGTCTTGATTGGACTTTTTAGTATGTTTATTAAATATTATTATTAAAATACACACCAGAGGCACACTGTTCTTTAATAAAATGAAAACGCAGTAAAAAGTAAGACTATACACCCATTTTTATGCGGTATGTAGGTCAGGGACGATTCCAGAGGTTCTTAAAAAGTTTTAACAATTAGAATTGCTACTGATTTAAACTTCGTTTTGCAGTTTTAGCGTTTTGATTATTGAAAATGCTTATGTGTGGTTAGGTCTATTCTAAACAGGAATGGGTATTTTAGTACACAACGCAGCTAACAAATTCTCTGTGTGACCCTGGCGTTATTCAGGAATATGTGCCATTATTTAAGATCGTACTTTTGTCCAAATATTATTAAATCCTTTATTTACTGCCGATTTTAAATAAACTCACTTTTCTGACACAACGCATTCGTATAAAATGTAAGAATTAATGTGACAATAAAGTCAGTGATTTTCTAAGTCTAATGATCATTGACGTAAACATAAACACTTTTTTAAATTAATGTAATTGTGTCCCTT
This sequence comes from Anoplophora glabripennis, assembly GCF_000390285.2. NCBI lineage: Eukaryota > Metazoa > Arthropoda > Insecta > Coleoptera > Cerambycidae > Anoplophora > Anoplophora glabripennis. Next base: position 300,291 of record NW_019416727.1, read on the forward strand.
TTAACACGTGTGTGTGAATTGTTTTTAATGTTAATGTGACATTTTTAAGCAATTTGTTATGTATGTAGTAACTTCTTAGGTCATTATTTATTCTAGAAAAGTATCATTTACCTTAATTTGCATCTAGCTGAATAAAAACAATACATATGCTTATTTTGGACTACCTACACTAACAAATTTCTATTTTCTGATAGAAAGCTTGTGCATGTGCATAATCACTAATTACATAATTTGTTAATTATGATACGTTTAATGATAGAAGTTGCGTATATTAAAGGCTGTTTATGCAAATCACGTTGTATATAAGTACAATTCATAAAACACAATTCAGTTATTTAATGACTGACGTTCAAGACATACGAACTCATCATAAACGTATTAGTTTTGTAAATTGGTTTTAATGTTTGTTAGCCTTGTTTCATATTTTACTACAATATATTTTTTTAATTGTTTCGCATTTTTATTTTTTATTTTGCCATTGCATTTCGCTTTAAGTTTAAAATTTCCTCGAAGGTAAGTAATCTCAATTAATTTATAGAATAAGATATAAAATTGTTGACAGCAAAGGTAACTTTTTTAAATTTCGAAAATTATTACTTATACAGGGTGGGCCATTAGTGCGAGAAAGTAAAATAACTCCCTTGTTACTCATAATACAGAAAAATAGTTTATATAAAAGTTAAACAGAATCAAGAAACCTAAACTACAAAATTAATTTGATACCTACAGGGTGATGAGTAAAAACGGGAGACGCCAAATATTACATTTTTTAAATGGAACATCCTATATATTTTTAAACATATGGACTTCCGAGAAAATTCTATATATGGCAATATAAATAGTTTATCATTTTAGTGCGGGGTGGCCAATTTAAATAGAAAATTCATCGAATTTTGGAAAAAAACATGACCTTGAACAAGGTGCAAAAGTATTTGATAGAGTTAGTGGCAAATGTTAGGCAAAGGCATGGCATTTTTTATAATACGATCATTTTTAAAAAGTTTAAACTTGATTTACTAAAATTTTTCAATTGGAACACCCTGTATATGTATAAAAGAAAATATTACAAAAAGTAATATTCTTGTAATTCTTGTTCTAAATTTACTTTAAAATATTTTATGTGTATAGAACAGTCAAATCTTTGAAAATATTTTTTTTATTCTAAATTTACATATAATTAATAACTTTTGTATTTTTGGGACATTCCGAGTTATTTAAAGAATGCCTAGTGTAAAATATTTATTGTGTGTTCTTAAAATATTAGACAAAAATTAGCTTTACTGCTTGTGATTTACTTTGTATTTTTGCCAACTCAATATTTTTCATCGATCCACTTATAAAATATCTAAAAACTAACACAAACAAACATAAATATAATTAATATCTTGCAGGGGGTTACGGAATATGTTATAAAATTTCATAATTTCAGAACGTACTTCATTAAATAACCGCAAATATTAAAACTCTACTTAAAAATAGTTTCTTTGTGTAAATGTTCGTGTGACGTTAGTATGTAGGTGTAAGAAGAATAATTGGAAATATCGAATGTTCGATCTTGTTTCTGATGAGTTAATAGATAGTTAAAATTTATATAAAATCTACAATGACGACCTATAATTTAATCAGCAAGCAAATAAATTATTTTTACCGAAAATATATACAACATTATGGTTCCTACCATGAAATTTGAAACATGGTTTTTAAAACATGTACTTGCCGAAACCGAAATTGAGAACTTGGGACAAGAAAATATATTCTTTAGGAATATATGTCCCAAATTTGACAACTAAATTTGGGACGTTCCTTCTACCAAAAATTCTACATCATTTACGCACAGTCTCAGCTACAAACTCTCCGTATTTGTAATGAATTTTCACAATCTTCACTAGCTCATCCGTCGTATATTGCTCCATTTGGTCTAACCGCAATATGTTTACTAGATGCAATTCAAATCCTGCGCTACTTTATTTACATTTTAATGCAAATACAGTTTTAGAATGTCCAGAACATATTTCTAGAAAAAAATTATATAATTTCAAGGTAATATTTAAATTCACAGTTTACTGATGTACAGAATGATATTTATTTGTTATGAATGACATAAATTGTTAAAAAAATTGCATATTTCTAGAAAGTTTGCTGCTTCGTTGAAAACCATTAATAACAGGGTTGGATTTAGAAAATGTGTTTTTAGTCGGGTAGCTAAACGAACGAATCTATGAATTTCTAAAGTGACTTCAAACATGGAATCAAAATAAATTACCTTTTGCCAAACGTAACTCCCCTTTTTTATTTGTTGAACTTCTTAAAAATTGCTGCTACCATAATCTAAAATAATCCTACTTGTGCAACTCGTTTTGAAATATTTTATTTGGAATAAATATTTAGACACTAGAAATTTTCTTAAATTTATTAAACTAATAAAGTTGTATATTTAATGGATAGAGCTGCTTACTGTTTATAAATATATTTCTTTCGATTGACGTTATATTTCCTGTCAGTTTGAAGACGATCTTTTAATGTGCCCACGTTGTACTATTTGCCAAAAACTATTACTGTCCTGAAATATTTTAGTTCTCATGAAAAATTGAGTAATTTGGCTTCTTGACATAAGTAAAAGTTTACAAAGGTACTCTATATTTTACATTTATTTACGTTTTTACTTTCAACAGTTAAAGTGAATCTTAAAAATGAATCAATATTTTTCAGTAACTTTTAACATACTGTTATGAAATGTTTTTATAACTTAGGCAATGGTAGCAGGGGTGAAATTTTTGCGACAAAATATAAAGATATAAATAATTTTTTCATTTAAGAGAAATTAAATCCTATCCGAATGAAGCGAAACAAACAAATACCGATTTAGTATTTTAACGTTTTTTTCTTTAGACTTTTCATTGTTTGGCATAAAAATATTCTTTTAAATGTTCAATAAAGTGGGTAGTTTTTTAAATCATATATTAAAATCAATTAGAATGACAACGAAATTGAGCATTTTCTACAAAATTATAATTTTAAATTATTGAGCAGTAGAATATAGTAGAATCAAACAGTGGGAAAGTCTATGTAGAAAAATAGGACAATATTTCGTCTAGCTTATCTCCGTTTATTTTTATTAGGATATCAATTTCAGAATATTAATTTCCCACCGCGCCAAATATTTGTTTAAGTGGATTGGAAAAATACGCCCAGATGCTCACATATGGACTGCTATAAAAATCACCAGGCGCCTGTTTATAGGAATTCTTCTTTCATAGAAGACATTGACAGTAAAAACATAGATTGGTTGCGGAGTCGTAGGAGACATAAAATCAAGCAATAAGGTCTAAGAATGCAAGTAACTTACAAAGAAAAATGTTGAAGATTATTAATTAAATAATATACGATTATTCCATTTTTAAATATCATGCAAGACTTGCATTAAATTTAACTTTCGTAAGTATGAACAGTACCATTTAAATGAAGTAGATACATAATGGAAAAATCACTGTTTTTGAAAAATACCTAGTGTACCTTATTTAAAATAATCTTAGTTTTTTAATTGATTGTAATGTTTTTGTACTGTCTTAGTGTGAACACCATCAATACAAAAGATTTTCTATGATTTTTAATAAGAAAATATTTAATTCATGGTTCACACGTAAGTTCTACAACAAAATGTTAACAAAATAAAAAAAAAATGCAAGGAAGTATTGTGGCAAACTAAAGCAAAAATAACCAAAACTCAAACAATTTCCGTTCAATAAAAGTTTTTCAATAATGAATGTTGTCCCCACGACTTCTAATTATTGCATTAATTCGTATTGGCATGCCTAAAATCAGGTCCCTGATGTCCTCTTGGGCAATAAGTTCCCATTCATCCACAAGAGCATCTTGAAGCTGGTTTAAGGATAGTGGCGCAGGAAGTCGACTGCGAATTCGTCGCCCAAGCATGTTCCAAACATGCTCAATTGGGTTGGCATCTGGACTTAATGCTGGCCATTCCATAACAGCAACGTTTACCTCGTTCAAACATTGTCGTGTAATTCTTGCAGTATGAGGTCTAGCATTATCATGCATTAACAGAAAGTCACCTCCCATAAAACCGACATAAGGAACGACAAAATCTTGGAGAATTTCACCAATGTACCTAGCAGTTTTGAGGGAGCTCCTTGCAACGATATAGAGTTCTGTATGCTCTAGCCCAGACCATAACTGAACCCCCTTGATATCCGACTCTAGGATTGAAGGTACATTCGGCAAAATGTTGTTGTGGTCTTCGCCATACTCTCTCACGACAATCTGGAGGCCGCAAACTAAATCTTGACTCGTCCGTGAACAAGACGCGACCCCATTCGTTTTCACCCCAAAGCTGGTGATTTCTAGCAAACTGAAGTCGTACAGTGCGATGACGTCTAAGAAGTTCTGGTCCTGTTGCAGGTCTACGACTAATCAGATTCGCTTCTCCAAGTCGGCGTCTAACTGTCATTTTACTTACGTTGGTGTTTCTAACGTACTGAAGTCGATTTATGATTTCTACAGCTGTCGCACGCCGATTCCGAAGGCTTTGCATGACAATAAAACGGTCATCGTAGGCATTGGTTCTTCGTTGAGGACCAGTTCCACGTCGCCTGCTGTAAGATCCAGTTTCCACAAAACGTCCATAAGTGCGGTGGACTGTGCTATTCGATATTTGATATTGTTGGGCAACATATCGCTGACTTCTTCCATCTTGAATAAATTCAACAATAGCAGCCGCTGTTTCAGAGTTTACAGCCATTATTAAATTGTTTAAAAAACTTTGCTTTGCTTATGTTTGCATTATTAGAAAAATAAAACATCTGAATCCTTTGATATTTAAGCTTTTCTTGAAAAAAATGCAAGTGCTCCGTTTTTCATGCAGGTGAGTGTAGTTTCTTGACAAGTCATTTTTCAGCAATTGAAGATTTGGGAAGTAAAATTTGTTTTAAACTAATTTTGACTATTTACAGTGAGAACGTGGTGTTTTTCATTGCAAACGTATTGCAGAATCGTAAGCACAGGTTCAGTAGGAGAAATTGAAAAAATTGAATTTCCTCAATTACAGAAATGTTTTAGACAAACCCTATTGTAGTATAACAACCCTAGGTTCGACAAAAAATAAATAAACGTAGTTGTGGCCAAATATAAGTGATCGTCATAAGGACTACCTACGTTCTGTGTATCAATTTTTAATTGACCGGAAGGCGCTGGCTACTAACTTTGTAGAGGGAATGCATGGTTTAATTATATAAAACAAAAGCAGAGTAAATACACCTAACCTTTATTTATATACAATTCAAATTATACATGTGACAAATAGAAAGAACAACAAAAACATTAACAACCATTAAACATAAAAGGAGAGTGCCAGGCTCACCTAGAGCTCCTGCGGGGAAAGAGCATGGCAGAGAAACCCACGATCTTTGCTCTTACCACCCAAATATAAATACAAAACAACCGCTAACCAAAGGAATAAATTAAGATTCTTTGCTAATGATAAATAAATCTTGTCCCATTTAACGTGTCACTAAATGTCATCTGTTAACCCCATATTAGTCATACACACTTCCAAGCAAAGCTGAAGAGATTTGGTGTTAGTTAGCCGGCAGAGCCGGAAGGTACTGAGGTCCCATCATACGGGAGGCTACTCAGCTAAAGTTGAGATTTCGGAAGGTCCTTCTTAACACTGGAGTCCCATACGGGAGGCTATTCAGCGTAATCCAGATTCATTCCGCACGAGCGAAAATGTTAGTAACTGCAACAAGGCTCGTATAGACGTGTGACATAAAGTGGACACAAGAAATCAAAGAACAACATGATCTTGTTTAAAACAAGTTAAATGTGAAATAAAGAAGTCGTTATTGTACTATCTGGGCGGTCTCGACAAAATACATATTTGAACATGTCATAAATAATGAACAGCCTTAAATAATAATTGTAACAATTTTATATTAGAAAAATATATGCCCTTGAGCATAAAGCAATGGAAGCTAAACATACAAAGAATTATTATCATGAAACATCTATGTTTTTCGGACAACGTAATCAGGACAAAAACAAGTTAGATGTGAAACAAAGGAGTCGTTCTATATATACGACAATATATATTTTAACATGTAATAAATAATGAGCAATCGTTAAGAATAATTATAACAATTTTACCTTGAAAAATATATGCCCTTGAGCATAAAGCAATGGAAGCTAAACATACAAAGAATTATTATCATTAAACATCTATAAACATCACAATCATAAGATTATATAGAACAATTAACAACAAAGTACTTAAAGAATATTACCTGCTAACTAATAACACTTTAAACAATTAACTTTTCACTACTTTGACACACTGCCCGCCGATCGTCTTGCTGCCTATCTGCACACTGTTCGCACTTCAACTACTTATCTTCGACTATTTAGGCTTCCTTCCAGAATTTCCTACCTAGGCGTATTTCTTTTTTGCGCTTCCTTCTACCAACCGTTAGTATTACTTTTCATTGTTATACAACACCTATGTAACAGGTGACGTCGAAGTTGATAAGATAAGTTCGGTTTTGCACACTATGTATCGCTCAATCCGGATCTGTAATAAAAAATAAAGGTTCCTATTTAAGATTCAAAGTTACCCCCTGTCTCACCTACCAGGGGGGGGGAGAATGACAAATATATTCCCCCCGTGGGGGGGGGGTATTTTTTTCGCACAGCTCCCGGTATATGTATTAATACGATCTACTCCAGAATGTACAAAGAATCTGTGGAACACAGATCTTATGTAATCAAGTTTCGCGTACAAGCGACTCGTTCTCAAGGAAGTAAAACTTTACAGGGCCATAACTTCTTTTCGATTACATTTTCTAGTCGTAAAATCGGCAATGGGCAAATGGCGAGGTACGTCACGGAGCCGGTTGCTTCACACATGTTAACATTCATAAACATACACGGTGAACATTACACAGACATTCTAGCTGAGAGCAGACACGTTGATGTGGTCATCGTAATGCTGCAGTTGGGACAGGAGGCCGCTGCCAACGTACTTGAATCAGTGTGTTCCGCGGCTCCGCAGAGCTGGTTTCGAATGAAAGCGGCCCACCGTGTCACAACTTGACCGATAAAAATACACACGCAACTGTTGCCAAAAAACTCGACCGATCGACACAAATTATAAAATCCCGCACCCTCATTTTCCGCGATATTAAACAGCTGTGTCCGAATAGTTCCTCGATCCCTGGAAATTGTGAGTTATGTGCGTCTAGTGGTTGAACAAGGAAGGTTAAATATGGATACCAAAGCCAAGGGGTCCGTCGAGAATGGGCCGGTACAGAAGGACGAAATATCCACTTCTTCGGCGATGTCTAAAACCACCACCATCAGCACCATAGCCGTGCAAAGTGGAAGGACCAGAATCGTTATTGCATTGCTTCACGTATGTGTATTTCAGTTATTTTTAAACCCCGTGTTTATGGCCCAATTACATTTTTAAAGCGAAATATCATACTTTATTTTAGAACTCCGGTCATGAATACATCAGTTTTACATACACATAACTTTAGCAAATACTAAATTTACTAAGTTCAGTATCTAATTTTAAAAATGAGTTAAGAATGCGATAGTACAGTTAAATTTAACAATTTGTTGACGGAAACCTTTATCTAATGAAACTAAGATAACTGCATTTGTGAAATTATGAAAAATAATCTTGGTTCTACCTTGAATGAAGTATTATTTGCACTGGGTGTAATCTTTAACGTTTGAATCAAACTCGAGAGGAGATAATTTATAAACAAACAGATAGAACATGCCGCAAATTGTAAAAATGTCCTATCATAATTCGGATTCTCCTAACATTTAACGATTTTTAACAAACAATATGTCTGCGATTTACCACTGAATATTAAATATAATAGCCCATAGATTGGCTGTTTCTCTGAATATCATCGTTGTATACCTAGATTTTTAGTATCGAGGAATATTGTTTGACTTCACTTGATCGGATTTTTAGAAAAATGTTTGGATTTATTTGAATTAGATTAACGCCTTTAAAATAAAGGAAAACATATACCTAGATAGGATTTTTTCAAGTTTAGTAAATGATTCTTTCTCAACCAAAAATAATAAAAAAATAATAGGAATAACGTTTTCATCTACAAAGGTTTTATCAAGTTATCCACTTGCAAAATTTGAAGATCTATACAGTGGCGTCGAAACTAAGAGGAGTTTAAGGAGCTTCAATTGCCAAAAAATGATTGGACTTCATTGCTAAGGAATGACGATGATGATCCATTATTAATGATGTGCAAAATGTCGTCATGGTTTACTCGTGGACAGAGCCAAAAATAGTAAAAGAAAATAACCTGTTCAAATCCATACAGGGTATTCGCAAGTTGAAACCATTAGATGAAGGTGTAAGAACTGTGCTGCAAAATGACTGTTTTTATAATATACAGGGTCAGAGAGTCATACAGCTTAATGACAGATTGTTAACGTCAAAATATAGTGATTGAGTCAAACATGCCTTAATCAATTTTAGCTCGTTTTTTATTTAGTATTGAACGTAGTTCAATAATTTTTAGTTAAAAAAACTCAAAATTGTAAAATACAAAAAGTGACCCCAACACTGTTTGCATATTCGTATTTGCCACGTCAACAAACGTAAAACTACAAATTTTCAAAACAATCGGTCCATACATACTTAAAATACAGCAAAAAATCTAAACTCAACTTTAACACCCTGTAGAACGAAAAGGAGCAACAATCGACTAAGGCATCTTTGGCTCAATCACTATATTTTGACGTTAACAATCTGCCAGAAAGCTGTGTACCATTATTAATGACTCACCCTGTATATTTTAAGGTGTAACTTTTTGAAGATTGACTTAAAATCTCTGAAAAACCACATAAACCTTCCCTTGCTGTTGTTAAAGATATTAATGTCTGTATTTTAATTTACTTGTCATAGACCGACAATGTGTTTGCAAAATATATCAGTTTGAGATAGAACAGCCAGAAATTCTTCATAAACAAGGATAAGAACTGCGCCAACAGCGTCAGAACAATTTGTTTAATATTATGTAAATTATAAACGTTACTTTTTTATCTCCAACATAATTGTTAAATAATGGTGACCTTGTACGGCAAATTGCTGTCTATAAATAAAATTTACAATGTTATTTTTTTCCTAAGAAAAATTGAAACAGCGGTTATGTCGTCATATCAATAAAAAGTAACAGGCAACCGTTTGGCGTACAATGTTTTTTAAAAAATAACGAGTGACATACATTTTCACATACTCATCAACATCATTATTTTCCTATTTTTATCGAATTATTATTTATAAATAATGACTCACAGGCTGCTTCCAACGTACATATTCGTAATAACAACAAAGCGATAGCAATGTAGCTTTTACATTTTGATGCAAAATTAGCCAATAGCAAAAGTCAAGCAATAACTTCCATTATACTATTGTTAACAAGTAAAGTTCAATGGTCTCATAACTAATTAGTTTTATTTGCAGATAGCGAGCAACTGCGGTAAGGGTGATGGAAATGCTGCAAATAGTTGTGATAAATATTACACTCACTTTATTTAACATTGTGAAGACACAATATTGCTTAAAACCTCTCTTAAAGTTATATTTTGATTAGATTCCAAATTTGCTGAGAGAAATCTATAAGACACATTTACTAATTGTGTTATTGCTGACCTTGAAGTTCTGCAAATTCGAATCCTACACATAAAAAAATTGATATTAAAATAAGTAGATTATTGAATTTTTCCTCTATGTTTGTGATATTTTTAAAAAAAACAATATATCAACCATTTGAGAATCGTCATTTTTGTTTAACACTTTCATTATTTATCTTGTATTTAATTTTATATCAGGAGCAACGTCTGACCTTACCGCAGTCGCATTTTAAGAAGCAAGTAATTAATAGTAGATGTTAAACAAGAAATACAATGACTATTATGTGCAAATGATCTACTTCCTACAAGTATTCAATAGAAAAAGGAAGAAATAAAACTTTTCTCTGGTTCTAATGAAACTTGACATGTGCATTAAGAGGCTTGATTTTAAAATAAGTGCCAACTCCCATTCCAAAATAAGCCCTGTTGCCCGTTTCTGTAAAAAACAAGCAGTAAGTTTCATTTATTTACTTATTTATTTATTTAATTTCAATACATTGTCATAACATAAAAGCATTTTAGAGCAATGTACAATTAAAAAAAAATCATATCTGTGTTACCTACGGATTTCTGATTTAGACTATACCCATACACTGTAAGAAAAATAGAAAGACAATTGTCAGAGTTGAATCAATTTATTATCATTAAAAGCAAACATAAAAGTGCGTTTTTTAGTACGCAGAAATTAAATTTAAAAAGCGAAAAGTACATGTCAGATTAGTGAATGCAAAAAATTAAAGTCAAAAGAATTTCCGAATTTTTTTCGTGATGTTTGACAGACTGTATTTAAGGTGAAAAATGGTCGTATCGGGAATTAAAAAAAGCATTTTGAAGCTCTGAAGCTTCTTATTTTTATATCTTTCGGTCTAAAGTTTTTAGGACCTTCGGTTATTATGCAATTCGAAGAAATAGCGCGACAAAAATATTTTGCTAATTTTCTTTTCCACGGACTTGGAAAATTTTTTTTCGGCTAAGCCAGATACAGAACATCCAGATAGCTTGTTTATTCAGCTTCAGCTTCAGCTTCCTTTTTTAAATTTCGACATCACCATTTTTATCGAAATATCGGACTTTTAATGGAAAAGGATCCTTTTGCCTTCAGCCATCGATATCTCGGCGACATATGGTCGTACAGAGAATTGAAGGATAGTTTTGGAAACTAGAATAAATTTCCTATAACATGCTGCCGCATTTTGGGAATTTTTTTTCATATTTTACACGAATTCTAAAAAATAGGAAAAAGGTAATTTATGTTTTTTTAGAAAATTGACGTCTAAATTAGAAATATTCACGAAATGACTAATGTTAAGCATAACTTTTACAGTTCGATATACCCAATATACCCAGAAGAACCCTGTGAAGTTTCATTTCCATCTAGGGAACCGTTTCTTTGTTTACAGTAAAACTTTTGAAAAAAATTCAAGGATCACGATTTTTGAATATGGATATATTGGATTATTTCTAAGGGCTATCAAAAAAGCAAAGATAATGTTGAAGATACAGACGCTCTTTTCTACAGATCTGAGCTAGCTAAACTTAAATTATTGCCCATTTGCCTCAATACTATTCGAAAATGTCTCGTATTTAAAAAGAAGTTATTTAATTTTTAATTGAACATTTAGAAAATAATGAGATTCAAAAATTTTCCTTACATAAACATGAGTTTTAAGGTACCTACTTAAATATCATCAAATAAACGCCTGGAAAATATTTTTAACCCACATGTTATTCAAACATATTAAAATATCGGTAGACAGATTTATTGTTATGGGTTCCCGTGCACTGAACACTAAATAAGTAGTCACACCAGGCAGTTCTCCCACCTATTTTGTCCACATGACATTTGTGGTTCGATATTATTTCATTATATTAAATCATGAATATAATAGTTTCGATGTAGCTACAAAGTGAAAACAAATTACGTAGAAAACCGCCTAATTGATTTCTTTGGTTAGTCATGAAAACTTCTCACGTTTATTAAAGCTATAAAATTCGCGCTGTAATTAATTACGGTGGTCTACCTTGACTTAAAACAGATATCTAATAAGTTTTAGTAACAACAGAACAAAATAAGTTACAGCGACAGAGAAACTCTATACCTACTCGTGAAATCAGTTCTTTTCGTTGTAGGTGATATACAACATTAGTGGCCGCTTTGGTTCGGTAAAATTATTCTCAATACTAAACATTTTTTCCACTTGTTAAATTAATGAGCATGTACGTGTAGTCTTACGAGCCTCAGGATGACGTCACAGACGTAACCTTTAACATCTTAGAAAAAATTATTGCTAGGAAATTTTCAACGTAGAAATTGTTGTCGTGAATTGGTTATTAGATGAGTGTTATATACAGGGTGTCCCAATATTAACCTCTAAATTTTACTACCGCTTTCTACAACTGAAACTAATGAGGAGAACAAGTTTCTATGATCATAAGCAAAAAAGTAGCTAAGGAAATTACAAGTACAACTCCTTAAAATTTTTTTTTTTTTCTAGATACCCTTATATTTTCTCACGATAAAGAGTCGACGAAATTTAACACTATTAGTTTTTTAATCTAATGGTCAAAAATACTTACTATACAAGTTTTAAATTTTTAAGTTTTGCTTTAACTCTTTGTATGTGAATCATTAATTAATACAAACATTTTTCACCGTTTAATAAAATAAGTGCGGTCTCTAACTTTTTTAACGATATTATTTTCCTTCTCTAAAATTTATAAAATCAGTGGGATTTGGACAAAATTTTAAAGACAACAGGTAAATTGGCTACAACAATAAAAACAGTGTAATAACTAGTTACAAAAATAAAGTTAAGGAAAACTTAACAAATGAGTTTACAAGAAGAAAATGTTTGACCAACGTAATAAAATTCTTAACTTCCAATTACAAATAACGACTGTTTTGTGGAATTATTTCATTAAAACGCTTTATACGTTTATATTTCAAAGAATATGAACTATGTGCTTCATTTTCAACATTCTAATATAATTTTTCAATATTATATCTACATTCTCTAATTTTTAACCCAAATCTTCACCTAAAATGTTGAAGCAAAATTTATTCACAGTTCTCCTAGCTTGAGAGGCTACCGGATTTAGAAATTATTTTTAATCATTAAATTCATGTTATGATTGGCAAAATTGACATGGATTATCAGCTATTATGACAAATACAATTTATTAATAATAATTAATACAATTATATGTTTAAAATTTCTTGGCACAGTAAAAATGAGGTCACTGGTACGTGAAACAGAGAAAGAATAAGTTGGCTAAATATGTCTGTTATTTTCTCTTACTTATTTAGAAGTTACATATCACATTTCATAAGGATAAACTAAGTTAGTAGCACAACAATCTTACTTTTAAACAAAATATAACCGCAAACATAAAAACTGTGTATTTATAAATAAAAAATATTAGTAGTTGGCCTTGAGAGCGAAAAAGAATCACAAGTTTACTCATAATAAATCCTTTTTATAATATAAATGTAAAATATAAATTTTGCAATTAACAGAGTCTAAAATCCTGATATTTTGGGCTGTAATGAATTTTAAATAAATTAGAGTAAACGTAATTAATATACCGACATATTCATTTAATTACGTCATTTAATTTATTTCCACAAATTTACAGTTAGTTAGAAATAGCAGTGAGGAAATGCCAGTATTTACGAAGCTTTGAAGAGTAGTAAATTTTCATCGCAATCCAGTTTGTTCTTTTAAGCATATGAAACTTATTTCAGTAGTTTACAACTTACAGGTGCTGATAAAATATATTTGTATCAGTAAAACCTAATTATAATTAATTTAAAATTACTAAAAACAATTAGGATTTAATAGAACTTGATGCATACTTTTGTAGTTTGCAAAAAATAAAGGCATTTTAAAATAATCCGTTAGAGCTTTTTTATTGTTTGATTATTATATCATGAATTTGGATATGCTGATATCTAAATCTGTATAATTAGGAATTACAGTTCTACAATATCAAAAATCACGGAAAGGAAAAGTAAGGTTATGTGTTTTCAAAAGTTTTCAGAATACACCCTCCTGGGTCATTTCCTAACACTACCGCGAATATGGAAATTAGCAGATTTCAAATTGGTAATTTTGTTTGTCACTAAAATGGAATGCACTTTAAATAAATTTGGACTAGTTTTTGGATTTAAAAAGAATAAAGGAAATTCCGACAAAGCTCTTACAAATGAATGATGGTAATAAAAGTTTACTAAGACTAAGCAGTGTTTGGATATATTCAAAGATGATTTCACCACAACATACTCCTGGATAATAAATTTGTATCCAAATTTTCATGCCAAAATACACATTTCTACCAGGCACAATATTAATAACAGAATTCCAATTGAAACAGACTTTGCTATACATATTTCCTGTTTCCATAACACACGGTGCAACTGGTATGTTTCATTTTAAATAAATAAGAGGAAATATGTTTCATTGAACTCGTAACTCACTGCAACCTACATTGAACATTAAACCATAGCGTGGGTGTTGCAATAAAATGTATTTTAAATAATAAAAGATTTATTTGATGTTTGGTATATAAGCTATTTATGAATAATTTCATTTAATTCCTGAAAAGTGTCTAGATTTTTACACTACTCTGGCAACTGATTGATATACTGCTATTAAGGTAATAATCTCAGTAAAGGGCTATAAATGTTTCAAATTTACATTCTATTGCATCACGATAAATTGATTACATTGCTCTTAACTTAATACTATTGGTTAACATTTATGTCTAACCGTAAATGGTGTATTATTTTACCGGACAATAAAAAAGGAGAAAATAAGGCCATGATAAAATCATAAATCTTCACCAGGCACATTTATAATTTATGCTCTCTTGAAGAAATTAGGCCAAAATAGATATATTTATGTACAATCATTAAATGCACTATTTACAGCAAATGCACTAGATGTTCATTTATGAGTTCAGAGTATGTAGAGTACAATCAAACGATGCTTCATGGACTTGTACAATTTTCTGTCTTCTTAATTCCCTAAACATAAATGTAAACAACACATCTGAAGTAGTAAGTAAATATTTAAATGTACATATACCTGTGTATTAACACTACAAAGCAGTTTGCAGTTAGTTTTAACGATGTTGTACTGTAACTTGTACACTGCAACAATTTATTTAATATTCATCAATACATCATGCGTTAATTATCTCTTATTTTCAATGTCTTGTTGCACATTGAGGCAAGTGATAATTGGCATTTAAACTCTGAACTATTAGAGGAAAGTGCAACCAAATTGCTACTTTGAGGTCAACGCCTTTGGATGTACACTTCAACAACGTCGATGTCCAGCTAATAAATGAACTTCAAAACGCCTGTCAGTTAAGGATGTGTAAATAGACGTGCATCTCCCACTTCGGATCGAGATGGGCTGATTAATGACGATAATGACGCTGCCTTATACGGTACTGAACAAGAAGTTTTGTGACTATAAGTTTTAGTGTTATTTATTGTTGATATATTTAGTTGATATCACTTCCGCATTGTTGAATGTTATAGGATATTTCAGAAGGCAACGATTAAGAACGAACTAAAGTCAATAAGAAAAGAATTCTGCCATAGCTAAAGTTTAGTATTTTTAAATGAAACATTTTTCGAATAGAGCATTCAATTCTCTATGAATTTGATCACCAGTTTCATCAATCTCGCCAAAATATTAATTTTATTATAACAATCATATCATGTTTTCAGCGAGATGATAAAGACTGTTTATTTCTTTTTTTAATATGTACTCGGAAAACTGCTATTTA
Source organism: Anoplophora glabripennis (assembly GCF_000390285.2). Taxonomy (NCBI): domain Eukaryota; kingdom Metazoa; phylum Arthropoda; class Insecta; order Coleoptera; family Cerambycidae; genus Anoplophora; species Anoplophora glabripennis. Next base: position 315,774 of record NW_019416727.1, read on the forward strand.
TATATGGATCTTGGCGTAAACTTATACTCGAACCACAAGTAAAACAGTTTTAATCAAACATGCATTTCTTTGTATAATAAATATAGTTCTGATACAATTTTTTTTAAATTATACTCACATTTGACTGAAAAAATTTGACTATATGAATGTAGTTTCAAAATACACAGTGCAAAATGAGTAATCATTAAAAATGTCCCCATTTTTAGACTACAATTTGTGCATTATCTCATTATTTATTAATTTGTATCAACAACCCTCATCTGCTTTGAAAAAGAACTTGAAGAATTTACTACAAAGCAAACTTCATTAACAGATACTGTTTTAAGCAAGAAACTTGCTTCTTGTAGATCTTTAATATTTGCTTGTTCAATTTTCTATTACTTTAGCAAAGTAAGGAAATATGAAGTAAACAATTCAATATAACAATTTTGTTAGTTTAATCATTAAATCAAAAGTTTTTTTAACATGTATTCTGTATATAACTTTATGGGCCCCATCAAACATTGAAATATATGAATTACATCTCGGTACATTACAATGAAAATAATTCTTCTCTTTGTTAAAAAATTGTACAGAAATTTTGCAGCAATATTCTCATATTCCGCCGTTTTATAAATTACATATTTCTTAATTTTCAACATCCATACACTTTTTTATCTCTCTCTCTCTCTTAACTGTATCTGTTAATTTCTTCAAAAATTTTCACTTTAGTGAAGCCTTTAGCAATTGTTTTTTTTTATTCCGGTGATTGTATTGTATTTTACTAATTACGGGTACTTTATTTTTCAACTCCATAAACTAAACTTTTCCAATGAAAGAATTTGTCTGTAATTATGGTGTAGTTGCCAATATAAAAAGAAAAAGGAAAATGTAACTCTGTATTACCTTTGTCTAAATTGCATAAGATAAAAAGTGAAAAAAAATTATATTATATTGATTTTATATGACCGAAAATGTTATTTAAATAAACGTAACCGCCCCGCATATTTTATTAATTTGTAATTTGTAGTTAGTAATTGGTAGTTCTCGACTGAAAAATAACGGGCAACAGTAATTAACATCATTACTGTGGCAAATCAGCGACCACTTCCAATTATTATTATTCTTCCATAATTAGAACAGATACTGGTAGCTTTAATTACATTTACCGCAAGACGTTTATAAATCAACAAGAGATTAAATTGCAACGACGATTTTTATTAGGCATGTTTATTTCCAATGCAATATTCAAATAAATTGTTCGAGTAAATGGGTTATACACCCATGTATCTGTCTGCAGTAAAGGATGTTGCAACAACCAGTTGTAATAGGATTTCACTTTTGTAGCTGTGATGAAAGAGATGGCCATTTGTTGATTCTGCTTGCGTGAAATGAAGCGTTGTTTTGTTCGGCGATAATTGATTGTTGTTTAGGGAAATCTCCGCAACCGGTACATTATTTAAACAATGGGCACTGTAAATGAGTTTACTACGATGTTTATTGCATTTTAGAGCGAAAATGGATATTATTTTATTGTCTATATAGCACGTTGTAGTTTAGTAAACAATATACAGCTGCTCAAACGTAAACAATTAATTTAACCTCATCTGAACTAATAATATCTGTATAATTAACACTGAGACAATTAATTGAACAGTTAAAAGTTAATTTACAATTTCCAATTTAGTTAATATAAACAACACTGATGAATACTATAAAAAGAAATTTCACATTATAGGTATCTCATAGTAGGAGTCATATACCATAGAAGTATAAAAAAGGCTTTAAAATAACAAAAAAAAAGCATAGGTGCTAGGGCTTTCATTTATACTTCAACACAAGACTATACAAACATTTTTGCCATACTATCTTCTGGATTTATCAAAGTACACAAATGATTGTAAAAGAAGCTGTTGAGAACCTTTAGTTAAATTTCCAGGAAATATCTATAACAGGAAGAAAACAAATCATTATTTAGTTGGAAAATGATTTTGACTTTTAAAACTGTATTTTGTATGTTCAGGGAATGTATCTATAATTTATCTTCTCCGTATAAGTCATCGACTTCTGGTTTAATCCTTATTATTATAATGATAAGTAGAGAACCAAATAAGGGTAAGAATTCAGAACCAGATTAGATAATAATGTCAAAGAGGTTGTTCGTGAAAAATAGCTAAACAGTTCATTCATAAATTAGTTTTTTTCTGGTAAGAATCTGTTTAAAATTAACTGAATCAATGACAGTGACATGACGACTTTTGGATGGAAACGTCTTAATAATTTTGTTCCAATATTACTTATTTGAACCTTCACTGTAAAAAAATCGGTATGAGTGAAAGTAATAAAGGTTCGGAGTAAATCCATTAAGTAAAATTATTGAGTACAGTTTCACTCAATATTGGTCATTTTGATCATTTTACTCATTCATATGTGATTATATTTAAACTAAAATTGAGTACGTTCACTCAAATATAAGCATTCCTTAAATAAATTCTTCACGTAAACTGGTATTTGGTGCACTTGTATCTAAATCAGAGTAAATGTCCTCATTATTGAGCGAGTTTAAATGTATATTAATTTCAAGTAATTTGTATTTAGGTACATTTAGGTTTAAATATCTGAAAATTCAATTCTGACATGAAGCATTTTACATTTAGATTCAGGGCAAAAAATTGCTTCAGAAAACAAAGACAAGATTTAAAAAAGAATGGTGGTATTTTGTTGTTTAGTTATAGTTAGCGACTGAATTTNACTTATTTGAACCTTCACTGTAAAAAAATCGGTATGAGTGAAAGTAATAAAGGTTCGGAGTGAATCAATTGAGTAAAATTATTGAGTACATTTTTTAGATTATATTTAAACTAAAATTGAGTACTTTCACTCAAACATAGGTATTCCTTAAATAAATTCTTCACGTAAACTCGTATTTGGTGCACTTGTACCTAAATCAGAGTAAATGTCCTCATTATTGAATGAGTTTAAATGTATATTAATTTCAAGTAATTTGTATTTAGGTACATTTAGGTGATGAAGCATTTTACATTTAGATTCAGGGCAAAAAATTGCTTCAGAAAACAAACACAAGATTTAAAAGAGAATGGTGGTATTTTGTTGTTTAGTTATAGTTAGCGACTGAATTTTACTTCTGCACTTTTTGACATTTATTTGTTCATTTTCATGAGTAAATGTTCAACAAATTTAGGATTAATCTATTTTTTTACCTTTTGTATCTTGGTTATTAAAAAAAGGGTAATTGTTATGATTAAAACAGAAAAAAGTCTCCTTCAATTAATTCTTTGATGAACTTTCAAAAATATTCAGGAAAAACTAAACTTTGACATTTTATAATTTCTTACAGCTCGAGAAATACCGATTTGATCAAAGCTGTCATAAGTTCTAGCAGTATTTCTTCTTCAAATGTGCATATACATATACTATCTTTTGTTTTTAATACGGTAGCCACATTAAATTTCCCAAAGATTACTGGATTCAATCAAAAAAATTGTTGTGGTTGGTTATATCAAGAATGGAAGCGACGTTTGGGAAAACATGGCTGGTTGATTTAATTCTTGGATTATTATCACCGACATAAAAATGAATGTTATTACCAGTACTGCAACATACACAATTAGCAAATTAGAAAACGAATATGTTTCGTCCATACTTTGTAGATACCTTCTATTTATAGAAATAATTAACTCACCAATTTTCACAATCCTACCACCTTTTATGGTTGTCAACCATACTTGGTAGTTAACACAAACATAAACACTACTTCGGAGATACAAGGGTAGGGTTTGATTTATGTTTGGGACAGGGAAATATTACTTAATCACTTTAAGTGTTTATTAAATTATTGAGTAACAAGAACTGTTACTTTTTATTGTTCACTTACATTAGCAAAACATAGCGGACCTGTGTGTTTCGTTTATACGTTAAATTAACGCCAATCGTACTAGACAATTTAGCTATATACGTAAAAATGATGAATAAATAGTTTCTAAATTTTGATGAAGCTTTGAATATATTAAGAAACCTTCATAAGGACAAACGTGTCAATAAAAGCATTTTATTCCTGCACTTTTTTCTCTAAAATATCTCCTTCTGGAGCTACAGCCAATTTTACCCAATTTTGCATGAGCATTATTAAAATGCCTATACTCCTCAAGGATGTATTATAGAGAAAAAAGCCCAAGAAGAAAAAGTTTTTACTTTGATCCAATTAATGCAAACCGTAAACGAATAAAAAGAAATATATCATGAGCCCTAAACAAAAGTGTTTTGTGCGTCTGTGTAATATGTTTATAAAGTTGACACAACATTAACTTTAATAAATAAGTTAATATTAAATTTTATTAGTGAAAATCAGCAAGAAATTTTATCACTATGTATATATCACACTTTTTGGAATTGATATATTTTATCGTTATAAATACATGAATCACATAATGTTTATTTTAAACATATCTGTTATTGTTATTAATAAATTTGTTAGTACATAAGAACTGAAATACTTGGGTGACTATAGAAATGAAACGATTGTGACCTATACTAAAAATAGTAAAACTTTCTGATATCCATCAGTGCGTTATATAACAGTATTACGTTCTATTGCAAAAAAACCAAACCTCTGCTCTGTGGTAATTTAGCCAATGTTTTGACACGAAGTCAAGGTTATGTACACTTTATTATGAATCATTAGACACAAATAAGATGCTGTATCTCCTTGATCGAACTTTTAAATTACAAACACCTTAACTTGTAGGTAATAACATCAAGAGCTGTTCTTCCGTACGAATAACACGTTTTTAGTTTTAATGGACCGTTGATTATTTTTAATACAATTTACGCTTTACTTGACTGCTGAACACCGAATAATTTACAAAGCATTTGTTTAAAGATTTACAAGACAGTTTCTTGTGAATTTAATAATAATTTATTATAGTATAAAGAAAAAGTTGTAGGCGAAATCTTTTCAGTTTGTAACAAGGTACACATTTGTCAAATAAATACGTAAATACTAGAAGTTAATCTTTACTTATCTTAGGAAATTATTAATCTGTGACTACATGGATGATAGGTCAATTAACTTCCAAGATTGGATTATCAGATTTTGTTAATAGATCTGTGGCTGAAGCCTTGAATGGCAAGAAAATTATAATTAGAAATCGTAGTTCAAGGACTTAAAAGAACAAATGAAAGTCAGCAGATATCACTTAAACTCGTTTTAGGTCCAATAATTAATAACTCAATAAATTAGAAAAATATATATTGTTTAAATTTAGAGCTAAAAACATTTAGAATAAAAATCGATTATCATAACAGTAAACCACACATTATGGTAGACTCTTTGACAGACTAATTGTAACTACAGTACTAATACTTATACAGAAGAGGGCCCAGTGGGATTATCTCAAAAAGTAGTCAAAATTGATCTCTGAAAATTTGTATACAGGGGCTTATCAAATAAATCTATTCAATGAAAATAGTGTCAACTTTCTCGCACTTCCGGTTATACTCTGTTATTTCAAATGGAACACTCTGTATATTTTTGCAGTTTTTAATTCTACGGTAAAAGCTAGACTAATTTCTTATTAGATACTATAGGCCAAAATGTGACAGTTTTCATGTTATTATCAATTTTCGAAAAAAATTGAGGCATTGATTTTTGAAAACAGAATAACTCCGATATTTAGCTTTATTTATTAATGAAATTTGGCATGGATAATTTAAAAGCAATGGAATTCAACCAGTTTATGTCAAACTTGCAAAAACTCATACGGAGTGTTTAAGAACGTGTGATGTTAAAGTTGAATTTCTTCTTTGTTTTTAGTTTTGTCTTCCCGTTGACACCAATTACTAAGACAATGTGTGTACTTAACCTGCTAAATAAAATACAATTTACATTTTTGGAATGACAACATGATTAACGAATCACGTTTTTTACAGATCATAATTTCTGTGGTTGGGTGGGACACATACATAAAACTGATCTAAATATATCTCAAGGAACAACAATGTACCCACCTAATTCTCACGACGACGAGACGTTCAGAAATTATTTCACATTTACAAAGTTGCTGTGCTCTACAGACTAAACAGATTGACAAAATAGTAATTTATTTCGTATTAATAGTTCTGCATGCAACCTAATTTTAAATATATAACGGTATCGTAAATTATTTACTCTGGCAGCGTTCGTACCTCAGTTCTTCAATCAATCTTTTAGATCTGCGTACAGGTGACGTCAACTAGACCGATGGCGCCGCGGTGCCGATAATCCTGGACTCATCTTAATTGAAGTAATCTTTATTTGAAGAGAAGGGGTGACGAAAGGCAAAGCGCGAGCTATTTTTATGTTTTTTTTTTTCATCTGATTTGGTATTTCTGCCACACAGATGAGAATTTTAAACAATCATCTGCATCAAAAAGTCAGTCAATAAATTAATTTTATAAACTTAGGTTTTGGCTGCAATTATTTCTGATATTTTTTTATTTGTATGAAAAAATAAATTGTAAAAATAACTACTTCATCCAAGGGAATCAGTGTAGGGGTTAATTTTACAAATCTGGTTTTACCTAATCAGAAATATTTGATCCTTATGGTGCAAAGGATTATAAACATTCTTTTCACTGTGGTAGAAATAACCAATTTAATAAAATCAGTTCTGCGTAAACAAAAAATAACTCATGCTGAGAAAGTAGATAATTATTTGAGATTTCACTATAAACATTGCAACACAAAACAATCTGACGTATGTTCCTCTATTTTGATCGGGTATAAACACTGAAAACTGAAAGTTTTTGAAGGTTTCGAAATGTTCCTTCATTTTTACTGTTAGTCCGGTCAAATTAGTCATAAAAATAGTGGTCAAATAACGAAAATTCCGACAGAGCTAAATTTTGGTGGAGACCTTGGGTATACCATTAGAAATAAAGTGTTAAAAGTCCCCATCGATCCCACGTGTGCAAAAAAAGTTATTCGGGGTCAAAAGTCAAAATTTGAGGTTTTTTGGATTTTTTTCGAAAACGGTAAGTTTTATCAAAAAAGTACCTCTGACAAAAATTATAGAGCTAAAAATTATCTACAACAATAGTCCTTATACTTTTTTTTCTAAGAGCCACCATTCCTGAGATCGCGATTCTAAAAGTTGAAGGAGTCGCGTTCTTCAGATAATTTTAAGATCTATAATTTTTGTCAGGACTACTTTTTTGATGAAACATACCGTTTTCGAAAAAAATCCAAAAAACCTCAAATTTTAACCTTTGATCCCGAATAACTTTTTTAGCACACATGGGATCGATGAGGACTTTTGACACTTTATTTCTAATGGTGTACCCAAGGTATCTACCAAAATTAAGCTCTGTCGGAATTTTCGTTGTTTGAAATGTCTATTTTGACCGGGCTATATATGCACTTTTTAATATATGAAAACAAACATTTAATTTTATTTTTTGCTTTATTTTTAAAACTAGAAAGATAAAAGAAAGCATTAGGTGGAAATGTAATAGAAAATAAAAAAAATATTGAATCATTAATTTACAAATTCTATGTAACTTTGAAGAACAAAAGGACAGCAAACTGCTTACTTATGACAAACCATAAGCACAACTGAAATGTATTCCAAAAGTAATTGTTGTTACCAAGCGTATTTTATGCTTTCACATATATTCTTACACATTTTATTCAGGTTAATCTAGAACGATTTAGAGGAGTATCATATATACAGCCCACAGACCGTCTATTTAGGTTAAAATCATTTCTGAAAACTAGTTTGTGGCCTTCAGTTTAAATATAATCCGCATGAGAATACGTAAGTACGTGATTTCGCATTCACGCCGTAAATATTAATCAGTATTATTTCGGTTTCCAGACAATTTATCAACATCCTTCGTTATGCGATTACAGTTGGTAGCCGCTGATAATGACAAGAGCGACGAGCTATTTTTAAGCGTTCTATTTTTGTTCTGTAAATATTTATAATGTCCAAATCCTCTTAATCTTAATCACTACTATGCATTGCTTGTAAAATCAATCATTGCTCGTAATGCAAACTTTAAGTACAGAATTATATCCATCCTAAAATTAGATATGTGCAGCAGTAAAGTATGGATGGAATTTAAATTCCGTGAAATTTGAACGACTGGTGGCATTATTTATTGGAATACTTTGCCGCTTCTGGAGCACTGAAGCAATCAATTTAACTGGTCTAGAAGATTATGCAGGGTGTTCCACCTAAGAGGGATTCTTTTGTAACTCTGTAACTGTCAAATTTATATAAAAAAATGGTTTTAATAAAAGTTGTCGGGAATAATTTCACAATTTCATCTCTCTAAATGAGGCAGATAGCGTCTAAACTGTAAGAGTTACAACCCTGCAGTTTTCACAGTTCGTTTTGTGATAAATTACTCTTGATAAGGGATAAGGATAAGAAGTGGAAGGGCGAAACGGTCGGTGACTATGAGACGCCTTCATTATAGCCATCCTTCTCTACCGCATGGATTTCTATGGCTTACTTTATCACTCTCACGTAACCTCAGATATACCATCAGTACTTTCCTACCCTGTATGGCAGCGCATTACAGCAGCATTTCAAGAAATTACGGCAGACATGCTAACCAATGTTGAACAGTCCTTTAAAAACTAAATTCGTTTGTGTATTAATCAAAACCACTGTATATAATGGCAGGAATCAGGCGTAACTTCTTAATGTCATCTCTTGCTAGTCACTTGAATGGATTTGTGTATCCTGTATTTTTATTTCTTTTTTAGTTAGAATTAAGCAAAATGAAGTAAAGGTTACAATCATAACTGTACCAGAAAAAATAGCAACAAAGCAAGAATCTCATTGTAAGTTTTATGCTTAAAACAATAATAATCTCATTACCCTCTGTTGTTTCTTAAGGCATTCCTGTTGATAAAGTTAGGTACAAATAAAACAATACAATGACTTAATTAATCGAACTGTCGACCATATTGTGAACAACAATGGTAGTTTACTATTAACATTGTGCATCTGACACAATGCAGAAACGAAAGGCCAGTAATAGGTTTGATTATTACTTGTATTTACTCCATATGTGTAAACATAACATCATACGCTATTTATAGTAGCTGGCAGCGATTCGGGGCACATTTTGCTATGCCCACGCGAAAATAGAAACAAACGCCCATTCAAATGATTTTAAGGTTATTTAATAACAGGTATTAAATTTATTCAGCGCCATTTATCCAATTTAAGCAGAATTCGTTATTATTTATGTCAATGTTAATACGTATAAATAAGAAATGTTGCGGAATTCAAATATTATTAGTATTTTGCCATACTTTATAGGGGTTCCAAGTAGTGCTGGCAACTGAAACCGGTTTTTTGGATAGTCGGTTAACCGGTTTCGGATAATTCGGATTTTTATGAAATCCGAAAACCGGTTATTCGATTCTTCAAATATTCGAAAACGGTTATTCGAATCTTCATATATCCGATTATTCGATGATCTACTTCCTTTTTTTTCTTTAGACATCGATTTGTCCGATTGTAATTGACCTTTTTTTTTTTTGGAGATCGATTTCTTCGTAAACAAATTTGACTTCCAGATTTTTTTTTAGACAATTAACCGGTTTTATCTGAAATCGGTTTTTACGGAACCCGGTTAACCGGTTTCACTTTTTTCCGGTTTTTGCCAGCACTAGTTCCAAGTTCAGAATGCAGATGTAAAAGGTCTCAATTTTTTTGGTCCCCACAGTAAAAAATGATCTCTGATATTAAATATTAGCATACATTTCTACTAATAAGATATATTTTTAATTGACATCACTAGAAGCATTCACATCTTTGAGAAAAATTGAGATTTCATTTCGTGTCCACAAATACGAGATGTCCACAAAAATTAAAAAAAATATATTTGACGCATTAATAGTATATTTTTGTAACTAATATTATTAAAGAAATTATATTAAAATAATTAAATAAAAAAAAAGCAGTTAAAAAAAATTAAACACCAACAAACTAGAATTTACAAAACGATCAATCAAAACTAAGAACAAGAAGAGTGAGAAAATATTATTACATGGTGATACATCAAAATTATTTTTGGTACCAACTAATTAATGTTCATGTTTGAATAAATATTTGTGGAAGTTACTTTTCAAATTCATTTTACATTACGTTTATTTATAAAAGCTTACATTAATACCTTTGTTATCTTACTGAGACTCCGATGCTATGTGGATTTTGTTTTCGACAAGTTGGCAACACTGCATTCAAGGCCAAGGTATTGGCAGCAGAACGTGTGCTCACTTGTCACAGTCAGTTGAGAACTGTTGTTGTAGTGGCGTGTTGAAATGACTGCCGCTCTTCCGAATACCTCCAGCTGGGAGATGAGGAGCATAATCTGGTTTCTTGCAAAAGGAAAAGCGCAATTTCAGATTTTTAACGAAAACAGTTAATGCTGCGCATTATTGTGAAACCCTGGAAACATTATGGAGAGCGATAGAGAACAAAAGAAGAAGAATATTAACGAAGGGAGTGTGCTTGTTGCATGACAATGCTCGTCTCCACACAGCTAACGCCATATGGCAACTCTTGGATTCATTTTGCTGGAACATCATCAACCATCTCGCTCATAGCCCTGACCTGATACCTTCTGATTTCCATCTTTTCTCTTTTCTGAAGGTGTTTTTGGATTGAAAAGGGTTTTCTACCAACAATGAGGTCCACAGTGACCTGAAACAGTGGGTCCTTCCCTCAGCCACAAAGTGCATTGAGGTCGAAAAATAATATCTAATGTACCTTTCTCAATATATCAATTTTTCATAATATACTGCACTAATGATTTTTAAAAAATTTAGTACTCTTACATGTGGATATGCCTCGCCCATGCTTTTTCAAATTACAAGGAAGAGTTAGCTAATTGGTTGAATTATTTATAAATTAATGAACTTGCGTATTTTTTCTAGAAATTCTCAGTTTCCGTTTATTCTGCCAGAGTGATGTATGTAAAACAATTGGACCGTATAAATAACACAAAGAAAATAAATGCCTCCTAGCTATTTTACGGTGATTTTACGGAATGTATTTATAATTCGCTGAAAGTACTTCATCTTGAAAAATAGGTCGACTATACACACCAAATGATATAATAATATTTAGAGAATGTCCATGGTACCGCTATGAATAGAACAGTTTCTGCAAGGCTTGTTTTTTCGTTCCAAGATCTGAACGTAGCTAAAACTTAATGGAATATCATGGAAGCGATTACATAAACCGATCCTGAAGGGTAATTACAGCATTTCATAACGGACACCATTTTGAGTTGTCTGTACATGTAAGTTTCTTGCACCAACTCACTTGCCTGCGTGGGTTTAACTACGAATTATTGTACCTCACCCTTAAATATTTCCAACAGAAATATGTAAAATATTAATAATGGATCAAATCTGATTGATACGCTTGGTTAATAGTGTAGAAATAGTTCATCCACCGTTTCTGTTAATCTCTGAATTAAAAAACATAAAGCATTAAACAAAAGGTGTGTCACTGAGTAAAAAACTAACAAACCAATTTCATACGTTAATTCCCAATTTCCTGTTAATTTTTTTTAATGAATATTTAAATTTACATTATTAACATTAGATGTTCTATAAAAAGATAATTGATTTCGACAACAAAAATGAAGTGGACTGGACAATCCTATTAAACCAAACGTACTACAAAGAACTTATTATTGTTCTTTAGCGCCAGCAACTCTGCAAATGCTTATACTTGTATGGAATATAAAAAGATGGATCTATAAGAGCAACACTTGGTACAATCACAAAGGAAGCGAACTTGTCTCAGAATATGACATGCTTTGTTCTAATGTTGCAAAATCTATAATCTATTGACGCAATATTTGAATACAATTAAATACAAATAATAATCGTTCATAATTTCTTTCGAATAATTTATGTTTCAAATAAAAACAGATATTTTAATAAACATTTTGAAAACAAATTTTCGAATTTTAAAATGTTGCACAGCCTCAAATAAAGCATCTAGATACTTGAAAAATTTTTCGCATAGAAAAGACCGCTCAATCTTTCAAGCTGTCGCTCGGACGCGCGAAAAGTGACTCAAAACACGAAAAGTGGGGGAGGGGGTTTCGCTCCGAAAATTTGGAGGTTCAAAATGCGAAGGTACGAAAAAAATTGCATTATCTCGGCTTCTAATGGACCAATTTCGACTTTTTTTCCGATGTCTCGCGAGTCAAGGAATTCGAATGCCAAATGTCTAATTTGCACATATCTTTGTTATAAACAAAGTTTATTATTTATGTATTAAATATATTGTATATTTTACCCTATACTATTTGCATTTTTTCACTGAAAAAAATTGTTTACATATAAATTTCAACACTGTGAATATGTATGTATTTACATTTATAATTATTACAATTATTTAAATAATTTTTGTTTAAACAAATAAAAAGAAAATGTTTATTTGGAAATTTATTTTTTTTGTTAAATACAGGTAAAATTAAGAAAAAATTGTACTTTACAATTACAATTTTTGAAAAAACTAAATTGCAAATTGATGAATGTAATCTAATTGTTTAAAAATAAAAAAATGTTACTGTTAAATTTAAATATTTTTAACATACAGTATATTGTGCAAAATTCAATTCTAAAACTTTCTTCCTCTTCAATGTTCTTCCAAAATGCATAGGTTCCAAAACATAAGTGAAAAACTAAAAATTTTCTAAACATTTTTGCAATTTTGAAAATGTTCCGGACCTCGCCCAGATCTAGAGATCTACACTTTTATTATGTGAGTTGTACTGAAGGTAATCCAGAAAAAAATTGCTTGCCCCCTCTCACATCCACCTCAGAACAGATCCGCACTGGTCAATTTAACAATTTAATATTAACGAAAATTCACGGAATATTAACAACTTTAACCTGTTAGTCAGTAATCAAAAATACTACTTAATTTACACAATTATAATAGTATAAGTCTGATGGATTTGTACCAGTACCAGCACGAAAAATTAGATAGTACAAACTGTGTAAAATAACCAAAATATACTGAACCTTTTAAAAAGCAAATGTTTGAGCGGTTATGGTCTAGATTGCAGTGATCTGGACTAGACCACCCATGATGTTCCTGCTATTTTACTTCTGTTCGGCACCACATTTTGTTGTTTCTTTACGATAAATGTTTTCTACAGTAGATATCAGAAAATATTGTTGTTGAATAATTTTCTTACAGGTATTATTATAAAAACAAATTTTTAATAATGCAGCTGTTATAGATGCCCTTGGAGATATAAGTAATGTAGTTCCAAAAACTATAAAGAAGTTTATCTTTTCCATATTTGCGTCAAGCAGTAAACCATAAACAAAACTTGCATTACCCATTCACGTGTTCATTTCTTTTGTCGAAATAAAAATTTGTTTCTTGTGAATAGAACAATGTATTTGCATTTCGTGGGAACCCTGCAAATTGTATTGCGGTGTAAGCAACCAAGCGCGCCATTAAAAAAAGACGACGTTTCACCGAAAACCTTATAAATGTTATATCCGAAAATAGTTTTTATGTAACGCATCGTAAGCAATGTATAATACTTATTTGCATATCCTCCTTGGTGCTCACCTTCGCTTTCAAAATAACCTATAATTTCTGTGTCACCTTGGTGCTATATAAGGCACGCGTTTTCGCGTCTGTTCATCGCCATAATTTGGGTTATTACAACATGTGGGTCTTGTTTTTCCAAACTAATGCACGTCATCAAGAGATACATCAGATGGAGTTCAAAACTTTTATACTTACACAAGATACACCTTCTCTTCCACTCGTTTATTATAGAGGTGGTATAGTTAACTCTGAACAAAAATTATTCTTGTTAGCCTTTAGTAGAAGCTGATAGAAACGCATTCTTATGTAAATTTCTGCGGATGCAGTTCACAGGATAAATAAAGATCATTATTCAAATTTATATGCCTCTGTATTGCGTACATTTTGATAATATATTGAAATAGTGTTCCATTTGATATATTCTGTTTTAATGAACGATTGCTTCCTTGAACAACAATCCGTAAATATTATCATCCACATTGGCATTATTATTAGTATAGAGGGTAACGCAGAACAAGTGTAAAAAATAGAGAAAGATAGAGTGCCAAAAGTTTGTCTTATTAACCAATTATTAACGATTAAACGTTATGAAGTTAAAAAGGAATTAATTATGTTCTTGGTAGAGATAAATTTTTTGTACAAATTGTTAAAAATTGAATTGAGGACATAAAATACATGGAAATAATCATTAGTTACTTCAAGAACTAACAAGAGTTTCAACATTATGTTTTGTATACTGTTAGGGCTAAAATCATTCGTCAGCAGAGTCAACTTACCAATATTCAACCTGTAAGTTCTCATCAGTATGTCTTAGGTGAGAAGACCGACGAACCATTTGTTCTATGGATGTCTACTACTCAAAACATTACGTTATTTGCGTTTTCCATTCATTTTAAACCAAAGTTACTGACGTTACGCACTGCGACAGGCCGTACCAATCCTACAGCATCCATGGCAGACTAACGGCTTAGCCAAAGGATCCATCTTGCCCTTAAAAATGATTAACATAATCTAGCGTAAAATTCTCATTGTTTTTAAAGTTGCAAGGTGAAAGAGGTTATAAACTCATATTTGACTGAATATTCTATTCATTTTAAACACAAAAAGTGTAATTTAAGAACCTTATTACATGGTCAATAAATAAATAAATGTTTGTTCGTTCTTTTTGAGCCATTTCCAGTAATAATTTTTTAAATCCAACAACCTGTAACATCTAAACCGTTAATAATTGGACACTCAATAAAGTAACCTTGCGCCATTTTTTGTACTTAGTTTATTTATATTATAATATTTTAGCAGATCTTTTACATGATTTCAATTAATGCTCAGAAACATCTGGAACATGTTAGAAAGGTATACAAAACAGTGTTGACGAGTTTTATCGTTTCTGGCACCAAATCTATATCCAATCCTAGTTCATTTGCTGGAAATCTAAAAGAACTACCATTTTGAAACTTGCTTTTTTCAGTAATATTACTGCCTGATCGCAACATAAACAGCACAACGGATCCTAATAATGATCTTTATTAAATATGTAGAACAATTATAAACGTACTGTGCCTAATTATCTAAGATTTGTAAAAGATACATCTTTAAGAAGGTGATTTTTAAACAAATCACGTTAAGTTAGGAGATTAAAACTTGGAAGCAGCTCATTTGTAGGTGCGCCTTAATTTCCTTCGTGTGATGTGGATCAAATTAATCAGTATAGAGCTAATGATCCTCCATACTAGCGCAACGCGTATTTCTCCTTTCCATTCTGTCCGGTTGGCGTGTCTGCTAGTAATAATTAGGTACATGTATCCTTACACCTCTGCATTAATTGAATAGAAAACGTAAAATCAGACATCAGACGATGGATATATGCTGGGCAGTGGAGATAGTTATATATGTGTTAACTCGACTAATACAGTGAGCGTCTCTTTTCAAAAATAATGTTGCATCCCTAGAAATTGCTACATATTTCATCTGCATGAAAATAATAAGTATTTGAAATTTTTTACAGATGTGTTAGGTTCATCCCGAACTGGTTTTATAGATTATCTACTGCTACTTCATAAGTTTGTTATGTCTCACACCTACTTATATTTTACATAATATGTTCATGCATCATCTCATTATATGATTTATTGTTCTAGTCTGTCGGATATGGCTCAGTTTAACGTCAAGTTGAAAATCTGATTCATCACATTCTATTTTTACAACATATCCACATCGACATCATCCACATTTTTTTAAATACATATGACAAGCACTCTTTTCCAATATTATATCCATTTTCTATTAAAACGAAACATTTTCGAAAATTTTTATAATTTGTAGGAAATTGCAAGCGAATGGTGCATGGCAAAATCATCAAACTGAATCAGATCCCTAAAATTTCACAAAAACCAAAGAAAAATGATTGTAATTTTTCAAGTGCAGGGATGATTCATTGGACTTTTTCCTTCCAGTAGATACTCTATTGGTCTGCGTATAACCTAATAAAAAAATGGCTAGGAGGTAAAATGTAGCTATGAAACTTTGATATTCCTGAAGATCGTCCTCGAAAATCATTCTCGTATTGTTAGTATTCTCTTCGATGAGGTAAAGAGATACATTTTCAAAACACTATCGGAAACCTTCATCAATATTTTCTTCAGTGCGATCTTCACTATCGCACAAATTATTTAAAATTGGGCACGCCGTACAGTTTTCTATAATTTTTACATTAGTGAAAATATTTGGAAAATTAAAATTTTTTATTCTTTTCAGAACCGTTATTTTTGTACGGCATAAGGTTTTTATGTGTTATTTTTCTAATATCACAAGGAAGGAATGCCCTATATTTTATTACTAACTCCCCTATTTTTTAAGTTATTGAAGGTATTAAACCTATATTTATCCATTTTTCAGTCATTTTTGCTTGATAAAAGAAATTTAATGCGACAAATAAAATACAAATTATTGTACAGTCGAAAATAATTGTAAATAAGCAAATGGAACGATTTTATTGAAGTAATGCCCAGAGCAAAGTCAAATAAGGAGAGTTTGGCATTATGAAACGATTTTGATATATTTATTATTCAAATAAGTGTAGACCTTTCGTTAAGTAAATTAAGTATGAAGTAACAACATTAATATTTATCATTAAAGTCATTGCTCTGGATCTTATGTTGAAACTTTTTCATGCTTTTAGTGTAGTCTGTCATGAGTCACGTCTCTGGTGAGTAACTTGGAGTAAAAACTTAACATCTTGATATATTTCCAACTTACATCTGCCAAAAAATAAATCACTTGTTATTTGTTGCAGCTTAGTCTAATTCTAAGAAAGTTAATTACGTTGGTTACTTAATTAACGGCTACATAGATTTTTCTCAATCATGAAGTGACAGTTTCATTAGCAAATATAAACAAGAAGATTCTGGAAGACTTATTTTTGGAAAATATAATTCATTTAGCCAGCACTCAAACTTTTACTGTTACTATAAAAAGTGTCTATTGTAAACAAATAGTATGTTTGAGTAATTAATATTTCAATGTTACTAAATATTGCTGACATTCTTCCATGTTGTTAAACGAATGTATGTTTATTGAATAAGAAATAATCCTTGAATATTTACGATTCGTTGTGATTCTATTAGAAAGATCTTACCTTACTTTAACAATAGATTTAGCATAAATTACATAAACACGGTAAACATAGCACCATAACCAATAAAGTGGTTACGGTTTTGTTTCTAATTAACTTTGATGCTGTAAGATTTGTTCCCATCCGCGTTTTGGTCGAAAGATTTCGCTAACAGCAAAATGTGGGCAAGTGCAAACCAAATTTGTACTCTATTCTACTCACTGAGTATATATTTATATTTTTTTAATTGGAAAATAATAATCACCAATAACATTAGGTACAGTTGCTAAAGTTATATTATGTCATAAATAAAACTACCAACAATAACTAATAAAAATGACAAATCAAATTCATTGAAAGTATAGAGATTGGTGTCATTGACATTAATACTGGCCATTTCTTGTCACCATAAGTAAAGCAGTCGTGACCAATAAGACTTCTCTTCTTTAATTAAATTTTAAGCAATTTCATTAATTCCCTCAGTATTCTTTGAAGGCTGGGATAAAACAAAAATGAGCAATTTTGGTAATAAAACATTCAGTGAAACCAGAAGTTCAAAATATATAATAATATTTACGTTTAAGACACATAATATCCATCTTAGACAATATTTTTTAAGGTGACAAAGGAAAAGAGACAAACAAGATTAACACAACTAGAACGATTTATAGAAATATGAAATAAAAATATGCGAAAAACAGAAGAAAAACACATGCAATAAATTCGAAGATAGAATATCGTAAATCCAACTAATAAAATGTATTTGATTATTTCTTTTTGATTCTTACTTTAACTAAAATTTTATTAAACAGAAGAATAACATTTTCTAATTACAACAAATAACAGTTTATAACTTAATTTAAAAAAATCCAAGAAGTAAACAAATCAAATTAAATATTAACCTTGCCCAAGTACTTTATGTATAGTGAAATTTTAGTTTCTTTATATCTTACACAATGATTCTTCTTATCACATTTTAACTGTTCTTTTTTGTTGCAGTGTGGTGATTGGATTAATCTCAAGATTTTGGAAGTGACGCCAGAGTTAACCGCATTAGGAGACAATCTAGCCGAAGCTTTGGAATTACAAAAAGCTCACGATGAAGTTCTGCGTCAATTACAAGTAAGTACTACTTATAAACAATCACAGTAGTGTCATTAGATGGTTTAAAATTATAAATTCGAAAATACACTATATGAAATTAAGAATAGACAGATAAACTATTTAGAATGTAATAAAAGAACGTTAGATATTTAGAAGCGATTTTTCTATCATTTCAATGTATGTCAGAAATTTTATTTTAAAAATAGTGAAGGCGTAACTCATCAATTTAATTTGACTTTTAGATGAGTTGAATATGAAAAACAATGTTGTTAGCACATTTATAAATATTATTTGCATACACAATAAATTGTAAAAAACATTAAATACTCGGTCTGCTCTGTGTATTTTAGTAACTGCTAAGGCCCCTCTAGACGATCAATATCGTTGTACAATATTTGAGATTGGGCAATATTATTGCGTATCTATTGATTAAAGACTGAGCTTGTTTGAAATTTATTTAATGATTACCTAATTGTATTTTTAGTGTATTGCAAACTGTTAAGATTTACACTTGATATTTCATTTTATCTCAGTTTTGAGGAATCAAATAATACAGGATGTTGAGGAAAAGAAATGATACAAAACATTTTTGATTGACCGTAACTTTTTAAGGAAGCAAATATTGCATCAATATATTTCCATCTAGTGAAGATGCCCTTCGTTTTGGGACAATTACCTTAAGGAACAAAAGCTGATTGGCTTTGGGACAGTCAATTTTTATTAAAGACGGTATACTTTCAGCGATTTCAATAAAAGTACAAATTGGAATTTTGTGCTACAATATTGCACATGGACACACAAAAAATGTCACTGGGGCAGATAGAATAGCCGGTGATGTATTTAGTACACTTCGAAACTTATCTCTACCAAATGATCCATAAGAAAATATTATATCTAATTTTTTGATGTTCTATGACGTTCTAACCTTTTTTTTAACTATTTTCGGAATACCCTGTATATTGCACAAAATCATTGAGTCATTAGCAGTAACTGGAAATATTGCACAAAAATATTGGCCAACATTATTAAGCATGTAGGAGAATTTAGAAACTCTCATCAAAATAATTGACACTGTAATCGAATGGTGGTATATAATCAAAACAAAAACAATAACTATCCGACCAGAAATTTTAAATTATCTACTTCAATAACGAATAGCTACATATAAATGTTTTTGCATTATGGTATACAGGGAGCTAATGAATTTATGTCAAATATTTTGCCATATGTTTAAAATGAGGTAAATACACGGATTTGTGTCGAGTAAAATGTAATTTTAAAATCCGACTTACCATTGCAAGGAGCCACCTTTTCAGAACTGCTGATTTTCATAAAAGATGTTCGATGTACCCTCCATTTGCTTGCACACAAGCTTCAGCGGGATGTATCCAATTCGCTCGCAAGCTTCGGTAATAAAATGGCAACTGTTCGATGTCACGAACATCCGTGGAATACACAACACTTTCCAAATATCCCCACAAAAAAAAAGCCTAAAGGGGCGAGGTCCGGGAACCGGGAAAAGTAATGTTTAGAAAGTCGCGCACTCTCCGAAAAAAGTCAACGGGGACTCAGTCATGCAGTAACCACATATTTTGCCGAACATTTAATGGCACGTCTTCCAATAACTCCGGCATTGTCAAAGTGTCATTAACGATACCAGCCCACATGTTCACTGAAAACTGTTGCTGAAAGGCATCACGACATAATTCGTGAGGAAAAACATCACAGCGATCACTACAACAATGTATTACAAACTGACTCTCGAATTCAGTCCGGCTTCATAAGAAACCTACAAACTCGTAAAAAGTGTTACAGAATTTTTTGTAAGTACTCTTACGCGATAAAATACATGTTCCAAAACAGTTTTAAACACATTTTTAATTAGCTTTCTGCAAGTTATATTTACAATACGCAATTTAATTATTCTTGTATTGGTTTCACCGCAAAATTCCACCTACAGATTCTGTGTATTATTTATGTGTTGACTGACGTAATCTGACTAATTTTAGTTTTGGGATAAAATAAGTATGGTTATTCTAAATGCAATTTGTACAATATACATTCTAATGCGCAGGTAGCTGTTTTGCTTTCGGATTTTATTCATGACTGAAAACTGATAAATAAATTTCAACCCATAATGATAGACAAGATAATGAGTTGCGTAATTCCAATAAAGTTCCAACAATAGGCCACAACTATGTTTAAACCGCCAAAAATATCACTGGTTAAGATATTATTAAAGCGAATGCAAAGCAGGAAGAATTTGGGCTAAATTTTGGTGCAGAGAGACGTATTCTTCGTTAAAATGCGATCAAGATCGTCGTGAAAAAAATTTGGAAGGTAAAAGGCAATCTCCAATAAAATGTCACCTTGGAATACCACCGTATATCGGTGATATATAGATCAGTGGTCTTTTAGGTTATGATATTCATAACCTACCTTATGAATATCATAATACTGTATATGAAACAGATTGCAAAACATTTTTAAAACTATAAGTCGAAATTACTCAAACTGTGTATGTGGAAAAACAATTAAAAATATATGTAGTTTTTTTTCAAAGTTAATAGTGAATGTACACCTTAAAATATACGCATTTAATTAGGAAACACACTGTATACTACGGGGGTTAGAATTTCTAACATTCTTGGTGATACCATTACTTGCAGTTCCTTCTGCGTTTATTGAACTTCGCGGAATGTAATCCAGAATTATATTTGCAAACAATATTTCACGGTCTACATAAATCGAATTGTCTGTGTTTAATATAGATCAACGTTTCTCAACCGTCAGGGCAAATAAAGTACAGCTTATTTATTTAGGTTTTCAGTATTGGAACTTACTTGGTATTGCACTAAAAATATCTTTTGCCCGGTTTCGAATTTCCGGGGATCCTTTATTGGATATACGAAATGTCTGATATCAAGTGTTAAGTGAATCATAAAGCATTTTGTGTTTATCGATTTGAACTGTTTTCATCTTTTACCGAAAATATACGATTTTCAATATTTTGCTTTCTTTGATTTTATACATCAACACAATTTAACTTATGAAGTGTTATTTTAATGCTAATGAGTTACAGTTACTTATATAATGTTTTCGAAAGTAGGGCGATTATTTTAGTACCTATGTATTTACCTGAAACTAAGGCTACATATCGAAATGGTTTCAGTTGCCATGATGTTTAAAAATTATGTAGGACACATAAATTCCATATATTTTATATTTTTCAACATTGTTAAAATTCTTCAAAAAATAATAATTTAGTATCATTCATAAAACTTACTGTCATTTAGCATATAGTCAGATTCTTCATTATATTTGCAGTGATATGATTAAAGATATGAATGTTTTGTATAATATTCAGTATAGTCATTTTCTCTTCGCACATAGTGCGAACGGTTGATCACATATCAACATAAGAATCATTGTTACTCTCTGACAAAAATGTCAATACTCATATAAAATCAATACCATAAATTCATACCATCTTCAACGATTTTTATATTATAAAAGGTTTAACATATTGCAAAATCGATTAACAAAACATATTTTTAAAACATGTAAGGCCTTTCACCGCCACAGTTATTTTATTATTATGATAAAGACACGGTAAATATTAAATAGTTATTTAACAGGTTGTGAAACACCATGTCAGTAATTTGATTTATGAAAGTAAAAAAAAATGTTAGGTATCTGTAACTATACAAATATATCTACGTATCGCAATACTAAGCAGTGGTGACACATTTATTTTACATTTAGTTTTGTAATATAATTAATATGTAAATATATTGAGGGTCATTGAGTTATTTTATTTTCATATTTTTTTAGATGCCAAAAAACTTTCTCTTAAAATAATGCGAAGTTAGATAATGCCAAAACCGAGGAAAATGTCAAATAAAAGAATAAGTGACGATAATCATCCATTAACTGTTATTTTTGTAGAAAGATTATCTCAAATATTAAAATAAATTAAAAATTAACCTGTTTCAAGAAACATGATATAAACAATTATTAAAATTTTCATTTATTTTGTCCAGTCCTATAAAAATATTACTGAACATTAAAAACGCATTACGAATAAGGTTACAAGTATGGTGACAACATAAAAAAATTGTTTTAATATACATATTACATATTTTTATTTAAATGACGTACGATAACCTTAAGTTAACATACATTTATTTACATATACGAATTGATTATGTATATAGTTTAACTATACTGTGTGACTTAGGGATTCTATTTCTTCATATGCAATGCCCACGTAATACACCCACTCAAAATTTTTGTCGGGGGTATTCCAAACTGGACAATTATACGTTTTTTTATAGCTATTCTAATTAGTATTTGTAATAATAGTATTTAATTTATGTCAAATATGATCAATCTTCAGAGTAGGGCACTAAACTATTTAGCCTTTACCTATATCTTTCACACTTGTTGAAAGTTTCAATTTTGAATTTTTTTTTAGAACACAACATACTTGAGTTTTACACACTTTTATTTAAAAAATTGTAGGCAGTATCTACTTTTAAAGACCATGGGAAGCAAACAATTAAATTTTGTAGTAGAGCAATCATATTCTAATGATAAACGTAACACTAAATAATACGAGATTTTAGTTTCAAGCTCAAATTTCGTGTCAGTAATAATAGTATTATTCTTTTATTCAAAATAACAAACAGATATTCATATATTTCGAAAATATTTAGATAACTATCGGCGAAATAATGTTAATTGATGTACTTTTGAATACAATGCAAGATAATTTAATTTGTACAGTATTTATTCCACATGGTGATTGAACCTCAAGAAATATTTAATATTCCGCTACAACATGAATACTACCTTTGGAAAGCAAGCAATTTTTTTACAGTTTCTGTAAAAATATGTCAAGTGGAATAAAAAAATTATTATTTTACTCGTGCATCAAAACAATGTATCCTCATTCAAGTTCTATCTTTTTTTTATAGTACAGGAGTTTCAATATGTACCTCTTCTTTGGTTACGATTTATCTAAAAATAAATTAACATTACCTTTTTTTACAGTGTATCTGTTATGACAATCAACAATAGAAAGATTCTATATTGTCCAATAAAATATATAGATGAAATTGTATTTAGAGCTTCACAAATAAATTATAAAGAATATAGCTTAATAAATCATTCTTATAAAAATAATAGAAATCAGTTACAATGCGATTTTATATTTCTACAGGATGATTTGAGTATGACGACAACAAAATGGTTGGTAGATGTTAATAAATCAAAGAGAAAGATAAGTAAACCACCAACAAAGTGCCGCCTATGGACACCATATTCTAGAAATCTCGTGATAGTATACTACTCATTATTCTACCGGAAAATTTTTCCATACCACAAACATATAATTATTGCCTACACAACGCCATATCGTCACCTCAGAATTATACTGTTGTATGTGCACTGAACCTAGTTTTGAGAAAAACGAAAAACAAAATTTTGGTTATTACAACTCCGGCAGTGCTAAAGATACATTTTTGATACAATTAAATTAGCTAGATTTTAGTACAAGTTACTAAGCATCATGTACAAAACTTAGAAAAAAAAGTTTTTATGCTAAAATTCAGATATTAAAAAAAACATACAACTATGTTATCTCAATAAAAATCTTTATTGCCAAATTGCCTGTAACATACAACTTTGCATTTTTATAAACGTAAAAAAAGTAATCCTTACAGACATTTTTCGAAAAAGTTAACACATTATTCATAGAAACACATTTAATATAACAAAATTAAGAGCAGAGGAAAATTATTTTGGAAATATTGCTGTATAATATGTTCAGGCATCCATTTGAACATACTTTTGAGAGCTTGTATTTTATTTTCGGGAATGGATTCATTAAAAGATAAACGCGATGGGAGTTGCATTTTATTGCTGGTTCTTGCAGCATCAGATCTTGTAGGTCGGATATCACGAATACAAACTTTTTTCCCATTTTTTTAGTGCATGATTTATTTTATATTCTATTCTACTTCAAATTGAGATTGCGTGAATTTTAAGGCAACGACGTGGCTAAAAGGAACGGATTTGTAATTATATAAAGAAGCACATGCTTTATAATCTTTAAAATCATCTTCCTTTAATTGGATAATTTTATACGGTTTTTCACTTTTAGTAGAATTCGTAACAGAGATAAGGGTGAATAATACTCCGTTTTATTTAATACCCTTTCAATACAACTATGTACAGAATCGATTTCTTGGTTACATGAGTGACCAGGAGTATAGAATTTCATGGTTACAGAAGTTATATTTAAAATAACAATGTAGTTGTTGTGACACATACAATTTTGTTACCGAAAGATAATAAAATTCTTGAGGTTAACAGAGTGTAAGTACCACATACCACTATGCAACCGTAAAAACGTTGTATTGGATGCATACAATTTTATAATTCTGGTTGCCTGCATCAAAACTATTAAGATACAACTTTGTGCCTCCACAGAAAAAAAGTTTTACCGACATACAACTTTGTAGCGCTAATAACTAAAAAATGCCAAAAATGCGACATACAACAGTATAACTGAGGTGACGATATGTACTTTGAGTGACATATTTCAATATTCGACAAGAGGTCAACTTATTATTCTTGTACTTTCGTACACCAATCTAAATTTATTCATAGTACTGGCATTCGGAATTGAATTAAACTAATAAATAGAAGTTTGGAAGACACAGGACGCAAAATAATAGAAATTAATGATCACAAACGTGCCAGAAATGTTTCATTTGATGCCACACAGGATTGATTAGCTTTGTGATAGTGCCTCATAAATTCGCCTGTATTTCTAGTTGTATAACAAAAATATTCTGAGAAAATACACCACCTAAAGTGAATAGATCGTTACACAGGCTGTTACAAATTCGCTTCTCACAACAGGAATCTCGAAAACGGTAAGAGATACGAACTAGCTGAAATGGAGGCAAAGTTGCATAATCAGGGGACCAACATTATGCCTCCAAAAAATCAAGGCTAATATGATTAGTTTTCGAAATATTTGAAAAAAACCGAAATTTTGGAAATCCGTTTTTGTTTCATTCCAGCCTTGTTTGAGGTGATATTGAAAAAAAGAAGAACAATTTCTCATGGCCACTTTTTGCCCTCTATCGAATGGCATAATCAATTTTCATATGTAACGTTTCGTCTCTCCAGGACCATCATCAACTTCATTTTTTTTAAATACGACCCTGGAAATTTTATTACATCTTTTGCAAGACATAAGCTTTTTTATTATAAAAAGATAAAAGTCTCTTTAAAATAGAAGTTGAGCGTTTTCCTTTAGCGATGCACGTGTTGTCAATAATGCATATTATTCATTTTTCCGTCTGTTTACTTTTATTTATACAATTTTCAAGATAAAAAGTTTTTTAAAAATTACTTATTGTGGACTTGTTTCCCTTTTATTCTCTATTCAGTTGTAAGAAGCGAATTATCAAAAATAAACTATCTATTTTTACAGAATAAACAGAGCCCCGTGGAGGAACTCCTGCGCCAAGCGGACCAACTCATTGCCACGCAAAAACCCAGAGCCGAAGTGTACGCGGCCATGGCAGAGTCCCTCGGAAGGGCCTGGAAGGACATCAATTCTACACTCGAACTCCGAAAGCAAATCCTAGACTTAAACGTGCAATACCACACCAAAGCCCAGGAATTCTTCGAAAAGATGGACGCCCTCGAAGCGTCTTGCACGGATACGGTCTTACCGATAGAGATAGGAGCGGTAAAGGGTTTCCTCACGACCATACACGAGCTGAGAAGGGCCCTGTTGGAGTCCCTGATGGGTGCTCTGCAGGCCGGGAATTCTTTACTGGGAAAGCTGAAAGAACTTGGAGCCGAAGGCACACTCGACTCGAGACCCGATCGAATTCGAAGTTCCGTAAATCGAGGTGAGTCGTTTTTCTCGTTTAATTTAATTAAAAGTCAGCGTTAAATGATAGCAAGAACAACATAATTAAACTCTGGCAAATAAAATTAATTACCTATACAATTTTTTATTGAAAGGTCCGTGTCGAACAAAATATTGTTTGGAAGGAACTTTTCAATCAAAAACCTTTTTCTTAACAATAATTGCACTGCGCTTTTATGCTTTGCGACACTGTTTTTGTGTTACAGCTGTGTTACACTGTTACAGCTGTGGACAATAAAATGTTTCCAATCAGAAATAGTGAAATGTTGAAATTGTAGCTGTTTAAATAGGGCTTCTAACGACCATTTTAGCCCTGACTGTTGTAAAATAGCAGCTGTGTATGTACTAGTTTTTATATTAACTTAAAAAGTTTAAAATGTAATACACAGTGTCCACAAATAAAACAATGTTTTCAACGATTAAGCTTTACAGATCATTGAGCCGATATTTTAAGTTTTTGTTGAAAAATAATAAGATTCTTTATAAATCATTATAAATAAGAAAATATTACTATATATAAACGTTTTCTTTGAAACACATACACCATTGACAATTTTACAAAAAAAATGGTCTTGAGCATCTTTCTTAACTTGACCGATACCGAATAAAATGTATTTATTAAAACCATTTATTTTCCAATAAAAAATTTGGAGCCTTTCCACTTATAATGTATTTCTCTGCAGGTCTGATAATGATATTATCTGGCAATATGAAAAAAGTTTCAAATAAGTTGCATCAAACATATACACGTTTTAAAACTGTTTTCTATTATCTAGGGGCGGCACTATTATATTATATTATATTACATTATATTATATTTTTCAATATAACCATAAAACGTTTTCATAATTATGTTTTATTCAGAAACGATTGGAAAAATCTAAATTGCACTTTTTATTCCAAAACGAACAGAAAAATTGCCATTTTTGTATTTCATATGTGGCTTATCAATTTTTGTCTAATTCACCAAATCCCTTCCCTTTGACGAATGTCTAACAGTATAGAATTGAAAAGTTTAAAATGAACAAAATTTTTATATAGATTTAAATTGTATTTAGAAAATAGTACTTCCTTTAATGAAATTTTAACATTATGTATATTAAAAAATAGATTTAGTAAATATAAGGGATATACTTAAGTACCCATAGAATATTGAAACAAAAAATGAAGAATACGGCCGCACGTATCAAAATAAAAATGTTTCGTTTCCAAGATACGTGGTGTTCAAATTTTAACTAAAATAAAATATTTATATTTTTTCAGGAACGTCTGTAAAAATTAGTATGTATTAATTTATGTCAACCTCTAAAGCTATTAACTATTTTGTAATTATCTATTTCGGTTAAATTTTATAATTTTTGCCTCAATATCTTCGTTCCAAATTCAAATCTGGATAAAAGCATTTAACCTGAACAAATATATAGAAAATTATTTGATATAGGCAGTGTATTTTATTTATCTATAGACTTTGCCAATAACCAAATACGCTACCAATTATCTATCTCCAACAGCCTATGAACATAAATACCCTCAGCTAGCAAATATATTGCCAAAGAATTAATAAAATGTATGAATTATTATTTAATTGATTAATGACTGATCATTAATGAAGATAATGAATAAACAAATACTTTCAGTCAGTTTCAACAATTTTCAATTTCCATCACCATCAAAACATAGATTATATTCTATTTAACTTACACTTCTGTCATAAGAATAAGATTGTTACTTATTCTTGTGCTTCTGTAAAGTTCACATTCCTCCACATTTTTAGTAGGTAACTTGTATTTATTTCTATTTATCCATATGCATATAACCCCTCTTTTACTCTTTAATGAAATTATACGTTAATTTCGTTTTTTCCCTTTAATTGGTTAATATATTTCTATATCCGCAACAGCAGGTTGTGAGTGCAAAAGAGTTTCTCAGTAATGAACCATAGCGACAGCACACATTACATTCTTGAACAATTTTGTACTGTTACTTTACTGTAGTTTTAATTACCCTGTTTGTCATTAAATCACAAATTTAATAAGTCTTTAAAGCATTTCCTTTTCTTCGTGTGAATATTATTTTGTCTTATTTACAGTGAAATATAATTATCTATTTTTTAAGCAACAATATTTTGTCGAAAACTGTTCATCTCCTATGTCAAAATAAGGCCGCTATATACAAAATGTAATTATTCATATCTAAATCCAACTTTTACTTTTCAGCGATATCACAAGTACAAGGCTGGCTAGATGAGCTTCATCTAAAAAGGCAAATTCTAGAAGCGACTTTCAACAGACGGAAGACTCAGCTAGAACAATGCCTTGCTTTGGCTTTACTGGCAGCGGACTTGAGAGATTTGGAAGAGACAGTCCATAACCGTCGTGAGTTGTTAGCCAACAGTAATCAATACGGTAAGTCGAAGTTAGAATTGTAATCACTGTAATCAATAATCGCCGTTTAGTTTTGTTTCACTATCGTCAGTTAAAAAATATGAAATACTTAGAAATCTAATAAGTTTAAGTTGTTCTTTTCGGTTGTTTGTGGTGGTTCAGAAAGTATAGTAAACGTTATTTGAGATTCTTCGAAACATTCTTTGGAACGATATAGATTAATGCGGACAACAAATATAAATACCGGCGAGAGGACTTAATCTATAATTAGAATTTTCCCTAAAAACGTCAAGAACTTAGTTTCTTCTAATTGTTTAGGGCTTATTTGTTAAGGTATTAGCTCATGACATTTCTCAGAATAAAACAATCTGAACAATAATCATAAAAGTCTACCCATAAACGTATACTTACAGATTTTACGGCTACGAAATGAGTCATAACTCAAACTAGCCGCACAATCTCGAGACCATTACGTAACATCATTCATTTGCACCTGCATATGCCCGTAATTATTTATTATTGACCGATAGTAAACAAATTTTCTAATTCCAGGCGACTCATCCTCGAGTGCAGAATTATTGTTGCACGAACACAAGAAGTTACTGCCCGAAGCGAAGCAGCTCCAAGAGAGGGCCTTAAAAATAACCAAAGCCACGGAACAGCTGGTGGCTTCCGGGTGCTTCGCTGGGGAACAGGCCACCGCGCAATCATACGTCGTCCTCTCCACAACCTCCGACTATCTCACCGATCTGCAGAACAGGGAATCATTGCTTGAACGCGTAATTGCATTCTTCAGATTAGCGCAAACGGTTCGTGGTTACGATTGCAATCTTTATAATGATAGCTGCATTGTTAGGTGTGGTGCATTGTGTTTGCTGGGAGACAGTTTAATGATACGTTTATTTTATACAGTACTGGTTTTCTAGCACGACCTTTTCGCGAACGCCCGTTTAGAAATCTACCAGATGCCTGTCAATTTATTGCATTCCAATATAATGTTGAATATTACTTATAGATAATCTCGGGCTTAGTTACGTCATTATTTAATTTTTACAACAAAAGAGCAGGTGATATTTTACATGTTAATGGCATATTTACGTCTTCGTCTTTAACCGCATCTAGGCCAAATGAACGATATCCTGAACGAGATTGAAAACTTCATCCTATTTAAAATAAACAGCTTGTTGTGAAATATAACAGATTAAGGGCAACGAAAGGTGAAGGTAGTAACTATAGTACAACCAAATTACACTTGGAGAAAAAAAACCTGGACTTTTATAAGTGGAAATGGTAAAAGGGCTTATAATAAACCTAATAAAAATAAATACGTGAGCAGGGGCGGCCGAGGGTTGATTTGGGGGGATGAAAAGTTATGAAAAATTGTATCATTGGGATTTCTGGCGAAAGTTGACGTCAAACAAAAAAGTATCCAATACAAAAGTTGTAGATCATGCAAAAATCTACAACTTTTGTAGAGGTCACTTTTTAACTTAACCTCAAAATTTCCGAGAAAAATGCGAAAAACAGGTTTTTTTTTATGATTTTTCGTTTTTTATTTCTCATTTCCGCAAAAATAATTTAATTTTGACGAAACTTGGTGAAAGTATACCATTCTCTGTCTTCAATAACCTCAAATTTTTTTAGATAAAAAAATCAAGAAGTTTCTCAGATATTAATTTTTTTCGGCCGAAACACTTTTTTTTCAAAGAAAAATTCTACTTTAAAAAATCGTACAGAGTTCTGCCGGTAATCATTTTTTTCGTTTTGACATATACCTTTTGATGAAATAAAAAAATCTGTAATAACATTTCAAAAACATGCTCAAAAATGCAAAATAAAAAATGACTTGCAACAATAAATTTTTCAGTTATTGTTGATAATTTGTTTAAATTAAAAAACATTCAAAAACTGATTACACCATTAAATTCTACGGAAAAAATAAAAAAAACTGTGTCTCATTGTTTGACCCAAAATTTTATTTTTGTAAAAATTTTAAATTATAGCTAAAACAAGCTAAAAACTTTTTAAGCGATTACAATAGTAATATCCTCTAATTCAAAATTAAAAATGACTAGATTTTGTCATAAAAATAGCAGCGACGGATTTAAAAAAATTAACACGATGATGGCCCTTCGAAGACGAAACGTCGGATTGCAAAAATGTTGACGCCATTGTATAGAGCGAAAAAAGTGGCATTGTAAATATGTAATTTATTTTAAAATTCGTTTTTAAATAAAGCCAGAAAAAATTAAACAATTTACCAAAATTTCGGGTTTTTCCGGATATCTCCGGAACTACCAGGAATTTTAAAACTTTCTAAACAACATATTGTTAAGTATAAAAAAACACGACTTTTTCTAATCTGATCCGTTTTCTAGATCCTAATGCTATGCCATCCTTATCTTGGACACACTGTATATCTATGAATTCATCAAACTTTAAAAAAATAAGTACACTAATCGATCCTACGGAAAAAAAATTATTTATTTTATTTATCACTATTCGACTTATGTTTATAACAATACTGTATAAAAATAGTTTTGGATCAAACAATGAGACAGTTTTTTTTTTATTTTTTTTCCGTAGAATTGAATGGTGTCATCAGTTTTTGAATGTTTTTTAATTTAAACAAATTATCAACAATAACTAAAAAATTCATTGTTGCAAGTCATTATTTACTTTTTTGCATTTTTGAGCATGTTTTTGAGCTGTGATTACAATTTTTTTTATTTCACGAAAAAGTATATGTCGAAACGGAAAAATGATAATTTTTTTAAGTAGAATTTTTCTTTGAAAAAAAAAGTGTTTCAGGCCGAAAAAATGAATATCTCAGAAACTTCTTGATTTTTTTTATCTAAAAAATTGAGGTTATTTAAGATAGAGAAAGGTATACTTTCACCAAGTTTCGTCAAATTTAAATTATTTTTGCGGAAATGAGAAATAAAAAACGAAAAATCAGAAAAAACCTGTTTTTCGCATTTTTCTCTGAAATTTTGAGGTTATGTTAAAAAGTTACTTCTACAAAAGTTGTAGATTTTTGCATGACCTACAACTTTTGTATTAGATAGATTTTGTTTGACGTCATTTCGCCAGAAATCCCAATGATACAATTTTTCATAACTTTTCAACCCCCCAAATCAACCCTCCGAAGCCCCTGCTCACGCATTTATTTTTTTTTCGTTTATTATAAGCCCCTTTACCATTTCCACTTATAAAAGTTCAGGTAACAATTTTCTTTTTTTTTCTCTAAATGAGTTATTTTGATCGGTCTAATATCTCTAATCGTATTCGACTATGTACGCGAATTAACTTGTTTAGAATCCACTAAAAACCAGTTGGATCATTTGGCACTTGAGGGGATGTCTCCAAAAAGCACTCAAAAAAATAAAAACTTTTCCTTAACTTTTCAAAAATACATCAAGTGAAGTTATCAAGAATGAGTTTTTACCTTTTGTTTCCATCGAACAACCAGTAGTAATGAATAAAACAAATGTAAGATTAGGGGTTACCATCTATAGGTAGGTACTCTGGCTTTCTTAGGACAAGGAATTCAAGTTTCAAGTGATGCTTTTGATATAATTTATTATTTAGAGAATTAGTTCTGGAGGTACGTTGCCTCCAGACATAAACTTTTAAGTAAAATCATAAAAACACTTATACTTCTGTAGTGTTAGTCTCTAGACATATTTGAGGAAACTATTTCATGAATTTCATCCACTCTGTATACATTAGCGGTAGCAACAGTTAAGATCTATTTATTCCTTTTACGACATCTGCAAACACTCCTACGGCTGATGTCAATTACAAGAATACATTTCCTAAACGGACCTTCACGTCTAGGTGTATACATAATTCACTTTTATTACGATATCAATATAACCGTGACGTAATGTAAGAAGATTTCTATTCCATATTAATAAAAAATATCTCTGAAGTAATGCGGTAAATGAAGTTCCATGGTTGACACGAAAACTTAGTTTATAAATTCAAGAAACACCCACAGAAGGCAAAATATGTTTTATTAAATTATTTTACCCCAATAATGAACCAATGAATGCAGGCCACCGTTGTTGGCTGTTTCGTCAAAAAGTATTTGTAAGTGAAATTTAATAAAATACAGCATATTCTTTACACATTTCTATATAATTAAGTCTTTAATGTTAGTTAAAAACGTTGCTGTAAACGTTCCAGTCTTCTGGAGATACAATACGGTTTCTGGGTTAGTTCGCTTCATCATCATGCATGATGATTATATACCTATAGTGTTGGCGTAGGACTTTTTCCACGCGTAGTTAGACAAGAGAAGCTATTATCAATATAAATTGAACGTTAGAATACACTCCAACAATTTTAATCATCAGGTAAAATTATTACAAAATTGAGATGTATGAACGAAAATCAAAATGTCTGTCTATCAAACTTCAGTTTTGTAACAATTTTAGTGAAGTGTTTGGGAACTGTTAACAGTTTTATTCATTATTTAAGAAAAAATCAGCAAACAATATTTTTATTCGAGTAGATAGAGAAATAAGGTACAATCATGAAATATCTCATTTTTTAAATTAGTGGCTTAGTGGAGGATGTATGACACCTTCCATTTGAAAATATTTTCCCCTCTTTCCAAAAAAGAAACAGAATTTCTAAATTAATTATAGATTTCACGCAACAAATGTGTCGTCAATTTCTCTTAAAATTGATAGATTTCTAGTAAAAAGAGAAGTTACACATCATCTTTTCTATAGGTACATACATGAGTTCTTTTGGAAGAAGAAACTGGAAGAATCCCGAAAAGTAATATTTTCCTAATCTTTTCAAACTTGTACAATCGATTGATTCATCTCCTTAGAACAAAAGCACCTTAATCCAAGAAAGTATCAATTACCTAGGATGAGTCCAGATTTTGATCCCATTAAACATGTTTGGCTGGAAAACAATAAAGATATCTGAATCAACCCAATAACATCTCCTTCTTAAAATATGGAATGAACCGGATAAAACGACATTAAAACACTCTTTTTGATCATGGACCATATATGCGAGGGAGTAATCCGAAACAGACGTGAAAATTCCCGTTACTAAATTAAATCAAAGTACCATTTATTTCTACATAAAAAATTTGCACCTATGAGTTTTTAACGTTAATCAAAGTGTTGTACTGACAAAGCATTTTTTTGTAAATAAATAACTATAGTATAAAGAGTAATAAGTTAAATAATTATAGAGTAATTCGTTACTAAAATTATTTGGTGCCTTTTAGATCTGTGTTTCCTTTTCCAGATATATGTAAACTAATGCAAACAATTAAAGGGCCAAAAAAATGTCCGAAATTTTTCCATCGGGAATTAATAAAAGCATTTTGAAGCTCTATGATTCTAGTTTTTAGATCTTTCGGTCAACATTTTTTAGGCGCTACGGTTATCATGCATCAAAATAGCGCGACAAAAAAATTTGTCCGTACGGTCTTGGAAACATGTTTTTCAGCTAAGCCATTGCATGGACCAGATAGTTTGTTTATTCAGCTTCAATTTCCTTTTTTTTTAATTTCGACACGACCATTTTTCATCGAAATATCGGACTTTTAATGGAAAAAGATCCATTTGTCTTCAATCATCGATATCTCGACGACAAATGGTCGTGCAGAGAATTAAAGAGCAGTTTCGAAAACTGAAATAAATTTCCAATATGCTGCCGCAACTATTCAGAAAAAAATTTTTTTTTCATCTTTTATACGAATTTTAAAGAATAGGAAAAAGGGGTAATTTATGTTTTTTTAGATATATTCACGAAATGACTAAACATGACTTTTATAGTTCGATATACTCAGAAGAACCCTGTGAAGGTTCATCTCGATCTAGCGAACCGTTTTTTGTTTCGAACAGTCAAACTTTTGAAAAAAAGAAATGGTCACGTTTTTTGAGCTTAAACACTTCATAATAATGATTAAAATGGCAAAAAAAATTTTTTTGAGGTTTCACTGAAACAAAGAAACGGTTCGCTAGATCGAGATGAAACTTCACAGGGTACTTCTGGGCATATCAAACTGTAAATTATTCTAAAAATTAGTCATTTCGTGAATATGTATTTCTAATTTAGCTGTCAATTTTCTAAAAAACCATAAATGACTTTTTTCCTGTTTTTTAAAATTCGTGTAAAAGATGAAAAAAAAATTTTCAAAAAAGTTGCGGCAGCATGCTATAGGAAATTTATTCTTGTTTTCGAAACTGTCCTTCAATTCTCTGTACGACCATTTGTCGCCGAGATATCGATGATTGAAGACAAAAGGATCCTTTTCCACTAAAAGTCCGATATTTCGATGGAAAATGGTCGTATCGAAATTAAAAGAAAAGGAAATGGAAGCTGAATAAACCAGCTATTTGGTCCATGCAATGGCTTAGCTGAAAGAAATTTTTCCAAGTCCGTCAACTCAAAAAAAAGAAAATTTGCAAAATTTTTTTGTAGCGCTCTAAAAAATTTCGACCGAAATATCTAAAAACTAGAATCTTAGAGCTTTAAAATCCTTTTTTTTAAATTCCCGATATGATCATTTTTCACCTAAATACAGTATGTCAAAAATCAGGGAAAAATTTCGGAAATTCTTGTGACCCTTTAATTTTTTGCATTAGTGTATACAGTCAATTAAAATCTTAAGTTACTATTTTTTTCTAAGCAGCAAAGTGAATCGTCTGTTTTCACTAGAAATCTGGCACTTAAATAGAAATTGACAACCGTTTTCTAGGAATTAATCCAAAAATTTTAACTTATATGATTTAAAATATTATTGAATACAAAACAAGTTTTCTGTTCAAAAATATAACTAAATATCAAATGTTAAATTAAAAACTTATTATTTTATTCATTCTCTGGTCCACCTTCGAGAAACAACAGAGACAACACAACATTAACCAGCGCCATACTCCAACTAAAAGGCATTGGCATTATAACCTGTTGAGCGTGGGCAATCTAGTGAAAACTTCGAAACTAATTACATATTAACTATAGCTTTACCAACGGGGTATATTTACGCAGTCAAAACCATTTTTATCTACATAAATTAATATAATTTGTGTACAGTTTTTATGGAAATTTTCTCATATTTACATATTCACTTCCATAAGAAAGCACCACGAACGGGAATCTAATAAGAAATGTGACTGTATTTTATACAGGTAGTAACTGAAACCATAATCCAGCGATAAATGAAAAATGTATCTAGCTGTCATTTTACTATACCCCCAATGTATGATTTTGGTCAACATTTGGTCATCATCAACATAACTAGCTTCCGTTCTCTTCTGATTAGCTGAAGATTCTTCGAAAATTTAGAGGAAATAATTCCATTTGACATGTGACGAATCCTATTTCCTCGTCTGCAATGCTTAAAATGCTTTTAAAAGCCAAAATTTTGCCGACAGTGTTTCTCATTCACCTTTTGTACTTTTTAATAAGAAAAATATATATCTCATTATTACGCTAGTATTCACATAAAATGTACTGTCTCCTCAAACACAAGGAACGTGGCTACCCAGGTTATAAAATTGTACTTATTCATATAATTATGTTGCAGGTGCTTACGAAGTTAGACCAACTAGAAATACAATTAACTGCCACAGACTTACCGAAGACGTCGCCGCAGCTTGCCCAGCTCCACGCCCAATGCTCCAGGGCAATAGAAGAAGCGACAGCAGCCCCCATAGCGGAGGGGTACGCCATTCTGGACGTAGTAGGAAGAGGTGTACCCGGCACCGACGGCGTCAGGCGTATGGTGGAGGAGCTAGAAAACAAGAAAATTACTTTAGACGGTCTGTGTACCGCCCACAGAGAGGAGAACATTAGGATAAACACGGCTCTTAACAATTTCTTAGAGCGACACAATGAGATATATACTTGGTTAGTAACGATTGCGGAGGCGTTCCTGCAAGGGCATCAAGACATGGGTAGCGACCTACCAATGGCTAAGGACTTTCTGGATCTGCATAATCAATTGCTTAATGACTTGCAGGTAAGGTACTTCGTGTATGTACAGAGTGATACAGCGATTTTGCAATAAGTTTTCAGGACAAATTCCTGTTGTTAAAACATTTTTTCCTAATACCATGCTTTCCCAACGTTATTATGGAAGATAATGTGTGTTCAAGCTTGGAAGAGTACAGTTTCGTCGCAGTAGCTATTTACACGTACAATTTTTATAAAAACTAACCATAATTGTCGGAAGTAAGAGGAGTTTGAGCTTCTAAAATTTCCAAACAACGCTTTCATGTCTCTATAAAATTTTCACAATAAATAATACGTAAATAGAATGGCAACAACGTCTACCGAAATATTATTAGATTCTGTAAAAATAATAATTGTTCACAATGGAGATGGAATCAACAAGATAGATTATTTTAGATAAAGTTAATAACGAAAATTAAATTTTTATTACGGGAACTTGGCGATTATATG
The DNA here is from genome assembly GCF_000390285.2 of Anoplophora glabripennis. Classification (NCBI taxonomy): domain Eukaryota; kingdom Metazoa; phylum Arthropoda; class Insecta; order Coleoptera; family Cerambycidae; genus Anoplophora; species Anoplophora glabripennis. Next base: position 352,863 of record NW_019416727.1, read on the forward strand.
TTAATGTAATTTATAATCACTTCGCCATTAAACTCGAGATAGCATGCACTTAACGGGGTAATTTAATAGTGCCTGCTACACGTAGAAGCACTTCCCTTCTTTAGCTTAAGATTATTATTACAAGAAGAAGAAAATGTGATACAGTGTATCATGTTATGTGTGCAGAAGAAGCAAATCAACAAATTTAACATTCTTCCCAGACAAAGAATGTCTCTTTCAATATCCCGTAAACAAGAGCAAGTCACAAAACGAATTATAGAATGAAATTTTTCGTTTTTTAATGATAATTTGCATCTGCATTTTATTTTTAAAACGATTCTTCGTTATTCGTTTTACTAATTTCAAGATCTATTACAAATGCTTTCTATACCTGCTTTAAATCTTCTTACGGGATCTTATGAGTCTGAATTCCGAAGAAAAAATGCAAAAACTGATATAAATTAATGCAAAAAATTAAAGGGTCAAAAGAATTTTCGAAATTTTTCCGTGATTTTTGAGACTGTATTTAGGCGAAAAATGGTCGTATCGGTAATTAAAAAAAGCATTTTGAAGCTCTAAGATTTTAGTTTTTAAATCTTTCGGTCGAAATTTTTTAGTAGCTACGGTTATCATGCAAATCTAAGAAAAAGCGCGACAAAAAAATTTTTCAAGTCCACGGACTTGAAAAAAACATTTTCAGCTAAGCCATTGCATGGACCAGATAGCTTGTTTATTCAGCTTCAATTTCCTTTTTTTTAATTTCGATACGACCATTTTTCATCGAAATATCGGACTTTTAATGGAAAAGAATCCTTTTGTCTTCAATCATCGATATCTGGGCGACAAATGGTCGTACAGAGAATTGAAGGGCAGTTTCGAAAACTGGAATAAATTTCCTATAATATGCTGCCGCAACTTTTCGGAATTTTTTTTTTTCATCTTTTACACGAATTTTGAAAAATAGGAGAAAAAAAAAGGGTAATTTATGGTTTTTTTTAGAAAATTGACGGCTAAATTAGAAATATTCACGAAGTGACTAATGTTAAGCTTGACTTTTACAGTTTGATATACCCAGAAGAACCCTGTGAAGTTTCATCTCGATTTAGCGAACCGTTTCTTTGTTTCAAACAGTCAAACTTTTGAAAAAAATTAAAGGGGCACATTTTTTGAGCTTAAACACTTCATAATCATGATTAAAACCGAAAAAAAAAATTGCAAAATTTTTTTGTGGCGCTATTAGAATTGCATGATAACCGGAGCTCCTTCGACTGAAAGATCTAAAAACTAGAATTTTAGAGCTTCAAAATGCTTTTTTTTAAATTCCCAATACGACAATTTTTCACCTAAATACAGTCTGTTAAAAATCACGAAAAATTTCAGAAATTCTTTTGACCCTTTTATTTTTTGCATTAGTTTATGTATAGGAAGATCAAATAGAATAATTAAAAATGGAAATTAACACGGAAAAGAGCAAAATGATGACAATGAACGGCAAACAAATTAACAAAAACAAGCTGAACTAGAAGTAGTAACAACCTATGGATATATAAGCAGCATGGTTACTGACGATGGAAAAATGAAACAGAAACTATCAAGTAGAGAAAAAATTCAAATATGCCATACTTAATGGGGTAATAGGAAACAGAATTGATGAAAGAAATGAAACCAAGAGTATTCTAACTGTATTATATCAGTGACTATTGGACACTATAAAAGAAATACAATAATAAAATAAAAGTAATGGAGATGGGATGGAATAGAATAGGAAATGAAACAATAACAGAAATGTTAAAACATAGACCAATAACCAAAAAAATAACTGGCAATAAATTGGTATGGACATTTATGAAGATAGAACCAAATCAAGGAAAGTACACCATTCAAGAAATATAACAAAAAAAAGGGAAAGATATACTACAACAGAAATGGGTACAACAATTAGCAATGGTGGGAAAAAGGAAAGATGTCCGACACCCGGAAGGATAAATGGAAGGGAAGGAAGAATGAAGGAAAAAATTTAATTTTCAAGTTGATGTCTACATAATGATGTTTCACATTATTTTTATTGATTACTGACTTATTTATCTATTTGTATCATCTAGTTTCATGATAAATATTTAACTAACTATGTTCATACTAATCTTTTCGATCTATAATATTCTTTACTACGTCAAAAACCCGACTATCTAGCACCTCTACTTCCCTCCGTTCCTATATTTCTAAAGATAATGTAGGTTTCATGTCTGTCTGTTTCATCTTCTCTATCAATAAGTGTATAGTTTAAAGTTACTGGCCATCAATTCAACCATGTCCTTGTTGATTATTTTTGTTCTAAAATGTTTTCTTCGTTTGTTTTAAATTGGGATATTACGTGATATATACATATACTAACAATTATTATTATTTGAAAACAGAATAATTTCCACAGAAGTAAAACAGGTAAAAAAAAAACAACGTAGACAACTGTTCTCTTAAAAGCATAATTATTCAATTGTATTGCCAACAAAGCATTAATAGAGCTTTTATATTTAAATGGTGCAGGTAGGATATGGAATTCGTAAATTATGAACTTAAATTAAAAAAATTAAACAAATCAAAAGTTAACAAATCTGAATAACGATGACTGAAAAACGACGCCTACTAAACTGTGGAATCGGATAAATTTATTTTATTGTTAAACGCGATAAGAAAATAACAATAACGATTTTAATTAATAACATGCAATAATACGTATATTTGTTACAGACTAAGGGCAATGAAATTAACAGTTTGCTACTAACACTGCCGCCAGTATTGGAGTATTTAGAAGACAGTCAGAGGAAAGACGTAGACGCCAAAGTTGAAGAGCTTCACGATCGCTGGATGAAGCTGAAGAATATATTAGAAAATCGTTTGGACCTTTCCAGGATATACGTCAAATTCCATACGGAAGCTGACATCGTTAACAAAGAAATGGACAAATTGGAAACGTTACTCTTGCAAAATAGGAACAACATTGATGATGATACAATGAGGGCACTTGAAGAGAAGTTTGAAACTATAGTTCCCCTTTACCAGTCTGCGAAGAATACTGGAATAACGTTCATTAATGAAGCCAAGAGGGTAAGTTTACAATATAATCATTTCAAATTAGCTTTCAGATTGAAATGTTCACATTTTATGGCAAATGTTTAATTCATTCATTTTTGTGTCAAATTCCATACAAACTACTGTCGTCATGGTTTATGATTTAATTGTGACTGATCTTGAGCCCTGGGGTCAAATTTGACCCTCAGAGGACCCCTAGGGGTCAATCTGACCCAAGATCAAATATACACGTAGAATTTCCTGCTGTTTCCATATTTGAATAAAACAAATGGGAGCGTTAAAAAAAGTATCATTTGGAAACGATGCAACTTCTCTCTAATAGGTCATGTTGTCTTACACATAGATGTCAGATTTGACATCGGATAACCCGTCCGTACAAACGTTAAAAGGGATGTACATGCACAATATTATGTTTCGTTTCTAATCTTTTAATTATAAATGTCTTACTTAAGTTAAAACTAATCACTAAATCATTTTATGATGTACTTTTAAATATTGGTAGTAAATATTTTTAATAAATATGTAAAAGCTAGGTCCCATATTGATGCTATTTCTGATATTTAATTTATATCTCACACTTGCCGCTATCCCACATTCGGGCCAGTCCAACTAAAAATAAATATTGTGGACAGTAAATTCCACAATTGCATGCAAAACTCAAGTTCACTCGTTGCCATGTGTAGGTGGCATTATAATTATTTCGTAACGAAATAAAGACGAAATTCGAATTTTTAATACTTTCACTAAAGACGCCATCAATTCGAGACCACTTAATATTTTCAAAATATTGTCACAACTTCTAGTTTTCTTTCATTTTATTCGCAAAAACGGACCATTTTCGATTTACTATTTTTTTTGTAATTATTAGCGTTACTCTAGAATTTATTAAACTTAATAAAGCCCTAGAATTACTTATTTTGCAAAAAAAAATATTTCTAAATATAGCATTTTAAATACGCCATCATGAAAAGTCGAGAAAATAATTAATGTAATTTTTTTTCAGGCCGTATTTTTTACCACTGAAAACGGTTCGTTTTTCAAATACAATAAAAGACATCTTTTTCGTGTAATATCTTGTGATGTTATATTACAGTTTGCGATCGAAATTTCAGAATATCTAGTAGCGTCGAATTTCCGGTATGTCACCACTCGCATCTGAATTTAGTGCATTTTTACCTTTACTTGGATAAATCATTAGCCTAAGTTTGTTCATTCTTTATCAAACGTCTTCATTTTTTTTATTTCAACAACCTATATCTCAAAAATTATCGATCTAGATGATATAGATTAATCAAAATACAACATGCGAAATACTATTGTTAGGTTTAAATTACACTTCAATTTAAATTGAAATAATATTATTTTCTTCAAAACATTTACTTTTAAATCATTTGGATTAAACATAAAAAGTAAACAACTTACTGTTTCTACAATTCTCTAGAAAATATAAAATGATAATAAATTGAAACGAAAATCAAAACATTATGTTTTAAATAGTACTTCTTCAAGTATTTTGAACAGATTTCTCAAACTAGTTTTGAAAACAATTAAATGAATTTGGAAATGGTAGAATTTTTTGTGTTTAAGATAATCTGTGAAAAGTTATATCTATTTATCTTCAAGTTGTAAATATATACGCTGTGTTTAACTTTGAGAGGCACTACCTTCGTACTTTAAACGAAAGGGTCGATTTTCGATTTTTCTTTTTTTTTAACATAAAATAATCGATAATATCTGCTTTGCCATATGTATACTGTTTCTTGATATTTCTGTCCAAGAACAACATATCTTTTTATAAACTTTAGCACAAAACATTTCATCATTTTAATGTGAAGATTTAGTAACTTTAAGTAGGTTCTTCCAAATACTGCATTTTAAAAAAATAAAAACTGCAAATGAAATTTTGGTATTTGCAAATAAGGATAAGTAAAATTTAATATAACTATTAGTTTTTCTTCTTAAAAAATGCTTAACATCATTTTACAAACTTTGACAGTTTCTTGAACCCTGTAGGCCACAAAATTTGGGGATAGAAACAAAAATTACACATGATGAGGTCGAGAAAAATGACCCATCCTTTTTAAAATACGAGGGTGGTGCTGTTCAAAATGCTCATTCACTGTAGATAGATCATTACATATTTTTATGTGAGAGAATACTGGATATCTAAATAAAAAGTGATAAATAGGTACCAGTACAGAATTTTTAAAAATGTATTACTTCTATAGGCAGTAAGGCACATGCAAATAATAAAATAAGTCTACATGTGATTAAATCTATACATTTTCGGAACATGATAAACACTTGAAAATCGAATATTTTGTTAGAAGTTCTACCATAAAATAAACGCAAATATTGGTGAGCTATATATTATTTATATATCATAAAATCGACAAAAGGATCTACAAAAATACATCGGTAAAAATAAAAATGCATTAATCACTTCCTACGCTACTACAAAACTTACTATAGATATATGTTTCGGTGTGGTATATTTTGCAGAGCTATGTATAATTAATTATACTTTTAATAAATGAATTATAAGCTTTAAAAAATAGAGTAGGCATTACAAATATTATCTACGTATTCATAACAAAATTTTCAAAATAATTTTCTATACCCAATTCTTTTAAAAAGTACTTTTTAACCAATTCTACTAAAGAAAAGATAAAATAACTTGTAGGTAATATTTAAAATTTTTAAATAAATCGATTTAAGCTTAATGCTTTTCTTCAAAGATTAACAGATTAAATAACAGTTTCCATCGTTTTTATCTCTGACGAGTATTAAATTAAAATACTTTAAGCTGTTATATGAATTTTTAACAACCAATTTTTCATCGAAATTAAACATGAAACATGTTTAGAGTAATTTACAATACATCTACCAGACGTTGAGATTTCAAATATAAACGTTTAGTCGAAACTTCGTTATTTTTGCAAGTTAAATTCAGAGATGATCGGATTTTAATCTTGTTAAATATGAATGAACTTTAACATAAACATTTTGCGTTATTTTATCTGCGCAGTACTCAAACTTCTATAAAATAATTTTTTCGAATAGAAAAAGAATATGTACCATAATAAAACTTAACTTATTTCGGATTGACTTAATACAAAAATTGTTGAAAAGTTGACTGAGTTGATTAATAGGCAAAAATCTATTCTTGCTTAATTGAATAATTTTCATTTTGAACGACAGCAATAAATCCTTATTTTTCTAAAATTGTCTTTATATGTTATACCTGACAGAATACCTGGACAATTCCCAGGCCGTATGCCACGTCATCCGTTTAAGCTTCTTGACATTTCAGACTATATATCACCCTCTTCATCAGAAGAAATTTTGAAACTGTTTTCCGTCTCAAAGTTTCTTCAAAGAAAAATTAAAAAATTTTCACCGTCACAGTTTCTCTTGAAGATGAGACAGATATGTCTCGAAACGTCAAGAAGCCTAAACCGATGGCGTGGCAACTAGCCCAGGAATTGCCATTGACAGTTGCTACGGTAGTTGGCCAACTAAGATATCCGACATAATATCAACATTATAAAAGCCATTAATTATTTTCCTAACTAGAATGTATTTCAATTGGCAAATATCTTGAAATGTAACATTTATAACACCGTTCTATCTGGGATAGAAAAATAAATTGTCTGTCCCACGGATAAGACATCTCCTATGCTTTGCCCAGAAACCCAGTCTGCTAGAGACAATGCTCCATTACAAGTTTTGGTTTAATTGCCAAAACCCACTACTAAAACATAAAAAGCAGCCAAAACTCTGCATCATATTTGTGAGGATCATTCTATATTTTGCGTATTCAAAGACTCAATCAACACTTGCAACACTCCAACTCCTGGTGAACAGAAGAAAATCACCCCTAAAATCTAAAAATCAGTTGAAATTATACATTGGGCAGATTTAAGACATAAACTCGTATACGTAATGCCACAAATTTACAGCCCTAGAAGCGAAAACCACACACGTAACACAGCACCAGTCAGTGATGATAGTTTATTTAGAGCCAAAATTCCTAACCCACAAACATTGCACACAGTACGATCCTGATCTAATAACTCAGGACATACGAAAATGATTCCTGTAACCCTTGAGCATTCTGCCACAATTTTACATGCAGTAGGTCTTGGACGAGGCCCTGCAAAGGAGTCCATCTACAATATATCTTAAAAACCTGAAGGTAACTGTAATTGAATAAGAAAAACACAACTCCATTATACAATTTTCTGAGGGATAGTTTTATTAGTGGGTAGGTTTTCTTGACTTCTTCCCAACTGCCTTCAGAGATTTTAGGTTTCAGTTGCAGATAGACTCTTTTGCTCAGTCTCGTTCAAGGAGTTACTTATTAAACCTAAAATTGTAGCAAAATTGGGGTATCAAGGTGTGGAGGATTTTTAGATTCCAGTAAGAACTTAAGGGTTAATGGACTGATTTGGTCTTCGTATATCCAGGATATGATTGTGGTGCAGTGCCTCTGAGTTAGGAATTTGAGTTCAAGACCTGTGAAATAATCTCGTATCACTTACTTGTCTGTTGTGATGAGTACGTAAGTCCGCTGTGAGGCTGTTGTGATTTATGATTTTTTAAACCTGAATCCACATAATGTAGAATTTAGCTGATTGTAAGGTTTTATAGGTGGTTGTCTGTTTTTCACCCACAACTGAAAGGTTTTAAGGGTTGATTGAGTCTTTGGATACTCAAAAATTATGCAATGAACTTAACGAACGTCTAGTCATTTCCGAGACTGCAGTCAAGGGGAAAGCAACTGAACTACCTTTTTGGTTTTAGGATAGTTCTTGGCAATTAAAAAAAATACAAAGCGATGGAACATTTTCCATAGCAAATTTGCTTTTGTTCATATACAGAAGACTGCTTTTTTGTGCGTCTGTGTATCTCAGCTAAAAATTAAAAATTTAAATGCAAAATCCATAGACTATCAAAACTTTGCATCTTCATTTTGGACAAAAAAATACAACAGTCATGAGTTGTTAGAATTGTTCCATCACCCTGTACAATTTTATGATCCCAAAAAAGAGAGAACTAATACGAAATAACCCATTTTCCTAATATCTGCAGCTAATTAAGAAGTCCACGACTGTAAACTATTAAGAAGCCCGTTGCATAGATGTAGAAATATATTCTTCAGTGCTATATTTATCTTGTAGGTATCTGAACCGCATCTCGACACGAAGCGTGCCTGCGTGTGCGTGGAGTCGGTGCTGGAACGGCTGTCGGGAAGGCAGTTAGTCGTGACGAGGAACTGGCAGACCTTCCACACGGAGGTGGTGGAGAAACGGGAGCTCCTAGTGCGCCTGCAGCAGACCATGGCGGAGAGCACCAAGGTTAGTACCGTAGTTTGGTGATTTCTCACTTCCGCTGCTCACTATGCCCGTTAGCTCTTCACCGAGCAATCTTTAAGTCCTGAAAGAACTACCCACTACTTCTCCCAGATCCCCTCTGTGATGCTAATGTGTGGTCTGCGTTGGAATTTGACTACCAAGCTTCATAAACCATTCTTCTTGTCTTCCCACGAAAAAATCCATTACAATTTTTGACGCACCAGTTAATTTTAAGTGGCTTACGGTACTGTAATTCAGTTTAAAGAAAAAAAGTGTTTCGTCAGTCATTGTTTAAACTATTTCTAGTTCACAGCTTTTAAACAAACTTCCGCACTAATAAATGAACTAATCCGTCCACTGAATTTTCTGCAAACGTTTCTAATCTATTACAGTTCCATAAATATTCAAGCCAATACTGATATACCATAACGGCTAGTCATAGGAGTTTGGTTACAGTATATTTTGTTTGTATCATATCAACGCAGTTTTTATAAAATTTTCTGGAATTTTCCAACACTACTTTCTGGATTCATCAAAATAAACAAGCGAATGTCAAGAAGTTTAGAAACACAGTCAACTCATTTTTTTAAATATAGAACACCATGTATTTGGTTAGAAAAAACTTTCTTAGGATTACAGTGACATAGGATTAAAGATGTATCTTTAATAAGATGTATCAGAAACAGTTTTGGTAGCGCAGAAAGTAATATTAATCTCTTTCTAGCACATTAATTAATAATAGTAGGTATATATTGTCCTAGTTTCTTATTTCTATAAATAAATTATAAAATATCACTGTTGTTTTAAAGAAAGTGTTCAATCTAATTATTATCTAAAGTATATACTGTATTTCCATAAAAAATTTGAAGTTAGCTTTATCATTAATTGGTTTATTTTTATGAATCCAATTTAAAATATAAACAAAACCCTCTATGTCAAACTTTCACTTTTACATCAGCTGTAAAAAACGTGGTGTGGAGATATAAAAATGCATCCCTTCAGTTATTTTCTTCCAACAGAAATTATACTTACGACGTACTATTTAGTAGGCATTCCGTAAGCTGACAACTGAAACTTTATTAATGAATATTTTTCTTCACTTTTTCTGTATATTTGGGTACTTCGCTACCTGTTTGAAAATTTATTAAGCTAATGTGATATAGGGACATATTTTTCATACATTTGCTTTTCTCAGACAAACATTTTTTATTAAGCAAAAATAATTCCGTGAAAACAATCCCTGATTGATCCCTTTGAAGTGTTGTTTCCATAAACTTTTTCTCCAGCGGTAAAATATGTAAATAAATAGAAAGGAACTGAAAATATGTCGCAAATAAATAATTTTCTTGCAGCCTAAGAGTTTGGACCAACAAATTATAAATTTTTGAAAAATCCATTATTATAAATATCTAAAGTATGTTAAACTATTAAAACCTGACATTAAATTGTTAGAATCTGGGCCTAAATAATGGCGGCGTGTGTTATATTTGCACAAGACAGACGACTGTTTATTTTTGTTGAAAAACGAACAGAAAATATTGTTTTCTTTTTGTATATTTAGACATTCGGTGGAAAGTCGTTAAAGAGCCATCGCCTTTTATTTTAGGTCAAACGATAGCTATACAAGCTATCTAATATATCCCCAATAAATCAACCTGTCCGGGTTAAAATCTTCAAGACAAGTGTTCCTGTGCTCCACTTTGACTAACAGAATTATTGTGAATTATAAATTTGCTCTAGTATTTTTAAATCGCGTTAACGAGAGTACTCCTATGCCTATGTACAAGTTAAATATAAATAAATGAAAATAAAGTACAGTGAACAGAATATACATATTAGATCAGCGGTATTTTAAGTCTCAAGGCATTATTGTAGCTATCTGAAACCAGCTTTCCAATTTTCAATTTGTTTCTTAATCTAGTTGTTTAGAAAAAAAGTTGGCAAGCATTGCTGGTGAACAGAACGTTTCGAAATGATTTATTAGTAAATACAAGGAATACAATAAGCGATTCAAATGAATTTTCAATATACAGGGTAGGGTGTCTGATATTGAGCATATTTTTTTACCTAAACCTATATTTTTGTTGATGTTAGGAATTAAAAAAAAACGCAGGTGTAGCCGAAATAAATAAAGTAGAGTATATGAAACACATACGCTTGCTTAAAGTCTCTTCCAACAAAAAATGGATAGTACTAAACAACACTATACAGTGCGTCACCGAAGTAACGCAAAAAATTCACATTTCATTTTGTGTTGAGTTGAGAAACGCTAAAACACGTCAATTAGTAAATTAGAATTGTCGTTTTGTCACGTTGCTTAAACCTTTTTTGCGCTATGTTTCATAAACCTATGACGTCATCGACATTTTCCTTAAATAGCACCACCTAATTTTTTTAAGCATAAATGGATAGTCTTTTTGAAGGGAAATACGTCGATATAGGGTTTGGCCTACTTTACTTCGACAGGAGCGGGAAAAAAGCCATTGACTGGAATGGACATGGTTTAAAATAACAACAAAAGTAGGTATCATAAACTGATGCGAGAAAAGTGCCACAGTATAAAATGGAAATTTGGGGATGTTTTGTGTTTTGGTTGATTGTAGGTACGTTTTTATGTACTGATATGTTGGCGTTTGCGGCGATACGACGAATGGCAATGTGTGGATTTTCAGTGACAGCTAAACATAACATTTTGCCTATCATTTTCTATCACTGTCGTTGGCCTTCTAGATCTAGACACATTTCTAACATGGCCAGCGTCTTCAAATTTGGGTACTAATCTGCATACTGTACACGGAGGTATTGGTTGTTCTGGATACTTGGCATTGAATAATTGACATATTTCATCATAACTACGGATCCTATATCTCCGTATTCAACCATAATTAGGATTTCAGTTCTTTGTTTCTCATTTAAACACAACACCATCGTAATGTAAAGTTATGGTATTTGTAACTGTGACAATGATATGAGGCACTATTGCATTCGCTAACTGTCGTCTTCAGAACAATGCCTACATAGCCACTGTGATCGGGTGTATCTACCTAATCTACATAAAAACATATGCCAACAATAAACCAAAACAGATTTTTTGCTATAGCACTGTTCGCGCATAAGTTTGTGATACCTATTTTTGTTATTAATTCAAACCATGTTCATTCCAATCGTTGGCTTTTTTTTTCGCTCCTGTCAAACTAAAGTAGGCCAAACCCTATATCTACGCACTTCCCTTCAAAAGGGCTATCCATTTATGCTTAAAAAATTAGGTGGTGCTATTTAAAAAAAATGTCGATGACGTCATAGGTTTATGAAACATAGCGCAAAAAAGGTTTAAGCAACGTGACAAAACGACAATTCTAATTTACTAATTGACGTGTTTTAGCGTTTTTGTGAAAACTCAACACAAAATAAAATATGAATTTTTTGCGTTACTTCTGGAACGCACTGTATAAGGTGTGCTTACTGATTTCTACGTTTTAAGGAGAAAATAAGGTTATATTCATATTAATTCGGCAAACTCAAAAATTCCTGCCGTAGCTAGAACTGTTTGACGTGTCATTTATTCTCAGGCTAGACTCTAGGTGGGCGTACCCACTAGACGAACCCCTAGGTACGCTCTAATATTGATTTCTGTTCTTGTTGAAATTTAATAGACTACAAGCCCATCGGAAATTTTCAAGGGGTTATTTGACCCAGCACCCTGTATTCCTAACCCCTGTATCAGCAAGTACGTACGGCGTCGTTTAAAAATTTAACTATGTATCGATCCAAAACTTGCAGTATAAATGTCGTACTGTAATAAATCACCAAAACCCGGGCCAAAAGAAGTTGAAAAAGAAAGAAAACTTTCTTATTTCTCATATCATGAAAAAGTCATTCTTGTCTGCTTTTGTTCAAATAAAGAGAAATGTTATTTTAAGTGAACCAACATAATACAGTATGATCTTTACAAAGTTATAATTAGAAATATAGTAACTCTTTTTATCCTCATAAGTCACTATTTAAGAAACACATAAAACTATCCTTTTCCGATAATAATTAATATATACAGAGTGTTCAAATGTCGTCTTAAAGGTAGGTGTAGCGAAGAAAAATGTTTAAGTTTAAACGTCCGAACTTGGAATATAGAAATAAATTTTAATTTTGCCCAAATTTTCCTAATAAAAATTTTCGATATATAGAAAATTATTTTCTTGTTCTTCAAAATGTCAAATTTCTGCAAACAACTTTTTGTTATTAATATCAATGGTTGAGACGATACGTGGTCACTCTGTACATGTTAAACCTTGAAAAAGGATTGGCTATTTATACGTTTCGTAACTGAAGTAGTGTATTAGCGAGTTCTAAGGGTTCCGTTATAAGGACCACCCTGTAAGGTTGGCCCACTTCACATTACGTTTTTCTACATTTGAACAGAAACAAATTACTTTTTACAAGAGTGACTTCTATCGTGAAATTCTCTTTTCAACTCCATCAAAAATATAAAACAAATATTATCAGCCTTCATGTTGTAATGATTATAGATGTCAACAGGGTCTTACAAATAAGTAGGTACGAGTATTTTCGTGAGGATTGACACAACACTGGCAGTTCTGTAAAACAGATAATTTCGAAATATAAATAAAACCACAAATGAATTTATATTGATGATATTTTTACACATACCGTGTGGGCAATTTAGGCGGTTTATGTCTTTGGGATCTCAGAAACTATGAGAGATAGAAAAATAGAAAAACCTTTATGTTATTCACTAAGTGACCTAAAATTGTCCGAGCTGATAAGTCTTTCGAGATATTTTCAAAAATAGTTACTTAAATGTTACTTTTACGAATTTTTCAAATGCAGAAAATCTACAGCAACTCTGCAAAAAATTTAGTGCGAATATTTGTTTCAACCTTGCATTGTGAGATCATCATTTCCTTCGCAAGATCATGTTTCTTATGCCTTCCGGGAAGTTGCTGAATTGTTTGTATCCGAAAAGTTTCGAAATATTTCTGAAAATCTATTGGGCAGACCCGAACTATGGGCACCATTAAATTAGTAACAAAACAGTCTAAAATTTTCTCCACTTATCTAAAACTTTTATTGCTGTAATAATAATGTTTTACATAGTATGACAAAACAATAATCAATAATATTTTAGTGTATATTTACAGTAGAAAATTATGTAGGACCATTTAACTTTTAATATAAAGAGATTATATGGACTATATATTATCATATAGATTAATTTAATGTAGGTATTTATTATAAACAAAATGTAAGAATATATTTTTGGTATTAACTATCTTTAGAGAAATATAACATAAAAAGTTATTTGCACGTCAGTTGTATAAAACCTTGATGAATACTTTACTCTTGTACTAAAAATTAAGAAAAGTTTAAAAATTTTCAAAATTAATTTAACCGTTCGCAAATCTAGTACTTAAAACATAACTACAAATAAATAAGTGCATTGATTTAATCCCTAATTAGATAAAGTATTCTCATTTTTCTTCATTTCAAAAATGCGGTTTGTAAACAAATCTTAGTTTTGAATGCTTTTCCGGGCTCGTTGCGTTCAATTTCTTTAATGCTAAGCAAATCTTACGAAAATTAAAAAGTTATTTTTGAAATATTATGAGCATTTGAAATGTAAAATATAGTATGTTAAGAATTAATGACCATGTCATGTCAATTACATTATACGTAGTAATAAGCAGAAATTCAGAATCTAAAATAGAACTGTTAATATTCTTATGTGCAGATTTTTTTGATATGGCGCCAAATGCAATAAAGCGAAGTATATAATCCGAAAGAAAAAAATGGTTGGATTGACAAACCGGACGACTAGGTACTAGCAATATTAAACTTGATACAAAAAAATCAATACTTTTGATGCCATTATATTATTATATTTATTGTTTTTTATATTAAAAAAATCGCTTTTCTTTATTTATACATGTTGTCTACTTTTTGGTAATTCGTTAAATATAACCGAACATTGCGTTGGTAGTCAGCTCCATCGTTTTTGATCATCTGTTGTAGTAGGTGGATTATACAAACAGCGTCTTGGCTAAAATAAAACCACTGGTATACCACTGCAAAACGTAAAATTCAGCTTCGACAACATACTATAAAATAATGATTATATTTTACATTTAAAACTTCCTGTGAAATAAATCCTTGGCTGTCTAAAATTATAATGGTCCCAAAAACATAAAAAGCTCACCACAACCTCATTGAACCAATAATTCTATAACACACAAAAAGCCGTATAATGTATTCAGTTCGCAAATTTTTTATGTGATAAATTGCTGAGAATAAATAAATGATTTTCGACAAAATATACAAAAACGATTAAATTGAAGAGAAAGCAACATAACCGCTCTGTTACTTGTTAAAACAGAAAAGCTTTATTGAGAAACTTTAAAGACATCAGTCAGGAAAAAATATGGAACAACTTGTCTAAATAAATGTTTCGAAAATAAATAAAATAATTTTTTATTTGTGCATAACGAATTATCCCAATGTAATAATATGACGAATGCAATAAATTTAATGAAAATAATTATCAAATATATATTGTTGGTCCATTATTGTCCCTTGTATATACAGCAGATATTTTCAGTATCTTAAAATTTTTACATCATTTTGGTTATTCTAAAGTAGATGATGTTTCAAATAAAATAAATGAGGACCTTGAGAGTATTATACCATTTTCAAAAAGTCATAATATAAAAATTTATCCTCAGAAAAATAAAAGGTATCTCGTACCAGTAAAAGAAAGGGCAAAGTTTTTGAAACATGTAAAAAAATTATATTTTAAAGGAAAATCCTTTATTTCTTTGAAACAGATCAATTTTAAGTCTTAAAGTGAGAAAGAAAATTTGTGAAGCCTTAACTTTGTCAATTTTTTAGTTTCTGTGATCCAGTTTATTTTCCATGTTTAGACGGAACTGCAAATGATCGAAAGTGTTCGGAGGATTTTTGACCATATTTTTGATAAAATAAAAATGTTGGTCTAAACTCGTGACACTATGACTTGTGTAATACTATATTCTTAATTATGTGTTATATTAAGTTATTTGTTACATTTTTGTTTTAAATTTTCTTTTTATGCTACGTTTTACTTGCGTACTTTATAATTGTTTATAGAAATTACGTTTAAATACTTATATTTACTAAGAAATGCATGATTCGTCACTTATATATCATCTAAATGTTACTATTTAAATCCGTTAACGTATGGTTTCCTTTTGCACACTGTGTACACGTATCGATGCCATAAACAAAAAAAAATATTTTCTTTTTTAGACTATCAGCTGGGTGTCAAAATTGGAGACCCAGTTGTACCCCGTAATCACCACGAATTCAACCAAACCCAGCGAACTAGCCGATCATCTTGAGAGCAAGCTGGTAAATGTCGTACCTGACATCAAGAAGGCTCAAAATGAGGTAGAGGAGAGGATTAAGAATGCTGAAGGCCTAATTTCGAAAGCCTCAAGTAGTGATGAACAAGCACTCAACGTCAAAAATAAGCTGTACGAATTGAATCAGAAGCTAATAGAAATCTCGTCGGAGTACCAAATTTTGTTACAAGTTCTTATAGGCTACTTCAGAAATCTCGAGGAAATAGACAAAAAGGCTGATGACGTGAACTCTGAATTGGAAAAGACTGGATACCCTAAAGATGTTGCTGCAGTGGAATCAATCATAAGAGATCATGAATCTAGTAGGCAAACCATTGTTGAAAGGTTGAGGTTTGCTCAATCGGAATGCGATCAGATTGCCGAAAGAATTAAAAAACAGGTAATTTTCTGTACTCCTAGTGTAATTCTAAAAAATGCAAAATTACTCATCAATTCCCTTTAGTTTTGTTGATAAAATTATTTAGATAGAATAGAAATGACATGACTCAAACTTTACTGAGTTAAAGAATCTGAAAAGGTTTTTTCAAATTCAATCAAAAAACTTAATTTTCTGTAATTTATTTTTAAGACCTACATTACAGAGATCCTCAATCTCCAATATACATAATGTTGTTCCAACTCAATATTACCTCCAATAACTTATATTGGAAGTCGGCATTATAGTAGTTCCATAAATCTCCTTACCTCACCATAACCTCTCTCTTCAAATTTAAAAAACTTTATAGGTCATCAGTTTCTTTCCATTACCCTTAAAGGGGGTGGTAAAACAAACAAAAATAGAACGAAAGAATAATTTCTAAAATAAAGGCGACCTTAAGATGTTTATGATAATTAATGATTAAAATCATATTTACTTCATAGACAGCATGATAACAGTCCAGTTTATCTGGTCATATCTGGTCACTGTTTATTTATTCTCTATGCCAAATATAGTTTCACATTTCCTTTAATACAAATTCTCATTTTAGGAGCCGGAAGCAGCAGCGGAGCAAGATATTAATAAATTGCAACACGTTTTAGAGTTGCGCAGGGGCGAATTCGAAAGTCAGTGGCGTCAGAGACAAGACTCCTTGGAATCTCACAAACAGATCTGCGTTTTTGACAGCCAACTCCAACAAATCTACGAATCAGTGGAAGACGTTGGTCGTCAAATTAAAGACCTTAAGGGTCAATATGGGGATTCCATTTCCACAGCCAAGGCTACATCGCAAGCGTTTGGCTACTTTGAAAAAACTATCGAGGTAGATATGTTGTCAAATATACATTATTTTCGTATTAATTTTCCAATATTAATACAAGGTATACTAAGTCCTTTAAGAGGGTTTCTTTGATCATTATATATCAAAAGCCTCGACGTTTCAAATTTAAATTATTTTAATCAAAATTAAAGTTAGAGAAACTTTTTTCTTATCCATATTATTACGATTAATTTCTCGCATTTCCAAAACACTGTCGAAATTCTGGGGTCTCAGCAAAACTTTTCATAGTGTTTCCGCTGCTAGTTGACAACTTTGTCGTTTCACCAATCTGCATCAATCATTTTCAGAGATTTTTGAGTAAATGTGATATCCTTTAATTCACTTTAATTTAATCTCAGTAAATTTAATTTCAAAAAGCGTTATTTGGCTTTCAGATTAATTATATGTATTTCAGTAAACGTTAAATGTTATTTCACAATAATTAGATTTAATTCCGAAAATTTAAAATGTATTTCAGAAGGCCTAAAATATTTTTCAGAAATCATAATTTGTCTTTCAGAAAATGTGAAACATACTTCAGGTAGTCATTGAATTTTAGTGTTATATTTATCAATTCTAATTTAGTGTTATAGTCATCAACACCATAATATATGTTACATAAATCAATAATAAAGAGAATCATTTTAATTTTAATACACTAGGCACAAAAATTAAGGAATATTAAAAAAATCTCAAAATTTTGGGTGATTTTCAAAGAACTGTAACTTGGAAGGAAATGGTCGTAGAGGGAATAAAAAAAAGGAAATTGAAGCTTCAAGTGTCTAATTTTCAAATCTGCAGTTTAAAATTTTTTAACGTCAGCAGTTTTTGAGTAATCATAAGAAAATCAACGGGTAAATTTTTGGTTTTTTAAAAAAGACCTATGGACTTCAAAATTTTGTTTGTGGTAATTTCATCTAAAGCTCTTTTAGATAATTTAATTCTCTTCAATTTGAGAAAAATCATTTTTGACTTTGGTAATCAATTACTGGGGAAATAATGGTTGTACAGAAAATCCAAACAGGGCTTTGAAAATTGCAAAGTATTCTCTAGAAGTCATTATTATGGGTTATTGATAAAAACAATTTTTCTAAGTGAAAATGTTGGTTAGAAAAAAGGTAAAAAATTGCATAATTAGGGATATTTGAATAACTTGGCATAACTTTGCAAATAATGAATAAACTAGAGATATTGACTGTAACCTTTCAACCTCAAAGTATCCTAAAGAAACCCTCATAATTTCAAAACGCTGCGATTTTTTTTCTTAGTGCCTGGAATGTTTAAAGGACCCCGCACAAATCTTATGGAAATTGGGTCCCGGTCAAATTCGCTGAATTTTTGATATGTGATAGAGTTCATCATACTGGTCAATTGTCTCAATGGCCACAAAGCTCAAAAATGGATAGTTTGGCCGGTACAGAGCTTTAAAGCTCCGAATATCCTCCACGGATTTATGTATATGCGCAGTGTGTATAGACTTTTGAAATAGCCTATTTCATTTTTTTTATTATCTAGGTTTATATTTTTGAGGTTGCTGAATTCAGATCTGTTGTTAGATTTTCAAAATTGACAGTTGGCAGCTGTCAAATAGCTGTCAATGTGCTATAATAAAGCCAAAAACTTGTTTTTTTATGTTTTATCTTTCTTTTTTTTTAGTTCGATAAGTTCAAAGACGATATCAAATCAATAACAATGACTATCGGCAGCTGTCATTTAGCTGTCAACAATTCTTCAAAGTCCGGTAATAAAGTCAAAAAATTATTTTTTGTTTATAACTTCAAGTTTTTTAGATAAGTGAATATAAATATGATATAAAATTATGTAGTCATCAGCTTACAGCTGTCAACAAGCTGTCAACTAACTGTCAAAATGCAATAATAAAGTCAAAAAGTTACTTTTTTTAAAAAGCTTTAAGTTGCTTAGATCACTGAGTTCAAAAGTGATGTCATAAACTTATATCATGTTTGATTTCTTATCCACAAAGTTAAGCACAAAAAATAAGTTACTTGCTCTATTATTGCATTTTGACAGTTAGTTGACAGCTTGTTGACAGCTGTAAGCTGATGACTACATAATTTTATATCATATTTATATTCACTTATCTAAAAAACTTGAAGTTATAAACAAAAAATAATTTTTTGACTTTATTACCGGACTTTGAAGAATTGTTGACAGCTAAATGACAGCTGCCGATAGTCATTGTTATTGATTTGATATCGTCTTTGAACTTATCGAACTAAAAAAAAAAAAAAATAAAACATAAAAAAACAAGTTTCTGGCTTTATTATAGCACATTGACAGCTATTTGACAGCTGCCAACTGTCAATTTTGAAAATCTAACAACAGATCTGAATTCAGCAACCTCAAAAATATAAACCTAGATAATAAAAAAAATGAAATAGGCTATTTCAAAAGTCTATACACACTGCGCATATACATAAATCCGTGGAGGATATTCGGAGCTTTAAAGCTCTGTACCGGCCAAACTATCCATTTTTGAGCTTTGTGGCCATTGAGACAATTGACCAGTATGATGAACTCTATCACATATCAAAAATTCAGCGAATTTGACCGGGACCCAATTTCCATAAGATTTGTGCGGGGTCCTTTGTCGTTTTTGCTGAAAATCAATGTAATCAGTAGTTGTTCACTTTTTATTAATTTTTTTAAGTTAAAATTGTTTTTTAGCAATAATCCATATTTTCGTCATCAAAAAACGTTCATAATTCTAAAAAAAAAAATACAAAATTTTTTTCAAAAATTATTTTGAGAAAATAAAGTTCAAATATCCTTAATTATACAACTTTTTACCTTTTTTCTAACCAACATTTGCACTTAGAAGAATTTCTTTTTATCAAAAACCCATAATTACGACTTGTAGAGAATACTTTGCAGTTTTCAAAACCCTACTTGGATTTTCTGTACGACTATTATTTCCCGAGTAATTGATTGCCAAAGTCAAAACTGAGTTTTTTTGCTTTGATGGATAATAACTCAGCGAAAAGTAATCGTACAAGGCTCCGGAACCGCTCAAATTGAAGAGAATTAAATTATGTAAAAGAGCTTTATGATGAAATTACCAAAAAAAAGTTCATCGGCCTTTTTTAAAAATGCAAAAATTTACAAATTTCGTTTTCCATTGATTTTCTTATGATTACTCAAAAACTGCTTTCACTAAAAAATTTTAAACTGCAGATCTGAAAACTAGACACTTGAAGCTTCAATTTCCTTTTTTATTCTCTCTACGACCATTTCCTTCCAAGTTACAGCCCTTTGAGAATCACCCAAAATTTTGGGATTTTTTTAATATCCCTTAATTTCTGTGCCTAGTGTATTTGTTCTTACTATTTATTAATAAAAAATTTACTACCATGGGACTGATATTTTGGCTTATTTTAAATACACGCATGTTTTTTAAGTTTTTATATAGGACAATACAGAATATATTCACAAAGGACATTTTTTCTCTTGTAAAATTGATGTGTTGTTAAATTTCATTGTCATTTTTAATTTTTTTTCTGAAATTGATTTGACAAATACACTGAAATACATTTGATACTTTGTGGAATTCAAATGACACATTTTGAAATACGAATAGCTATTCTCAAATACAATTTACATGTACCAAATTAAAGCTTGAATAACCTGAAATACAAGTAACGCTTTCTAATTTACATCTGCAAAGAGTGTAGTATCTATAAATCCTTGGCTTACTAAGGATTTTTATGATAAACTAGTCTAATGAAGAATATTCCGAGTTATAGCAGATTTATTTGTAAATATATTAAATAATTAAAATTATAAAAATTAAATTATGCATCTGTCATTTTTATTAACTTACCCAAGCAATTAAATTAAAAATATATTTTTGTAAACAGAGCTCTGTTTGTACAGTCAAATTTTAATTGCCATGTTAGCTTTGTAACAACAGAAAATTAAGTAGATACATCCAAGAAAATATTTTTTGAATAAAAATTTATTTACTGCAAACCAATAACAACAGTAAAATAGATAAAGACAAATTAATTATAATTGATATATAAAAATATGAATTACTATTAATTTCATGGGAAAAAATATATTTATACGATAAAGGAAGAAAACCAACATTGAAATGTATATAAATACGTTTATATCCTTGTAAACATTAAACATAAAATCTTATATTGAACACGCACTGAAATGTATCATTAAAGTAACTAAAAGCTTTTCATTAAAGGAATTAGAATTTACCACTTATGCAAATTATTGAACTTGGTTAAATAATGTCTGTTTCCCAGTTTTTTCTAATATTTATATTTATATCAAAATTCATTTACATTCTTCTTCAGGAAGAAAACAAATAAGTTGTATCAAAGCTTATTTTAACAGCTAAATTAAATTACTTGAATTTGTTTATTTGCATTTTGCTATTTACATCCATGAGATATAAAAATAGTAAATAAGAAGTATATGATTCTTAATATTGTTACTGAATATTAAAATAATGAATTTTTAAATCACATATTTATTTTACTTCAACTAAAATATGTAATTTTCCAACTCTGTATTTCATCAATCAATGTACTTAGATTAATTTAAAAGAATATACATTATTGTTGTCGCCACCCAATACAAACTTTAAAAATAGTATCTCCTACTCTTTTTCAGACTTTGGAGCAGCGAGTACAGACATTCGTAAATAGCGGCGAAAAATTGTTGGCCGAACGCCATCCTCAATCGCCTCACATTCAGAGCCAAATTTCAGATTTGCAGGATAGATGGAATAACTTGAAGAAGCAGGCGCAGAGCACCAGGGAACTGATAGACCTCAGTATACCTTACTTCCAATTAGTAGAAGAGGTAACTATTTTCGGCGCGGTACATTTAGGCGGACTAATTTTGTAAATTGCCTAAAAATTAGTTGGGCGTATTCAAGCACACCCATTTCAAACGCATAGCTAATTTCTCTTTTTATCTTGAACTTCATTGTTTATTTAATGAATCCTTGACACAAAAAAATGTTTGTAGAGTAACGAAATTTGGAAAAAATATTTACTATCGATTTCCTTCATAGAAGTTATGAAAATATTGTAGCAGTTTAATATGAGAGAGAATAGAAACATAAAATAATATACAGGGTGAGTCAGTTTTGTGGTAGGATTTTAACAGTTGATAGAGATTCATTTTTTTATAAGAAAAGTTCCTATAAACGTAGGTCTTAGAACGCTTCGTTTGTAAGATATAGGGTGTTGAAAACAAACTTTTTTTAAGAATTTTTCTTAATATCTCTAAAAGACCAACATATATTGAACTGAAATTTGGCATTAATAACACATTAGTTATGGTGAATAAAAAAGATATCTGTTATCCATTTCACCAACCAGTGACGTGCCTGAGGTGGGTAACTGCCCCCTTTAAAAAAATAATTTGTACGTCCGTGAATTTTTCTGGAAAATAACATAATTTCTAAATTATTTAATCAATTTTTTGAAAAACAGATCTCAATTTTTTATAAAATTAACGGTTTTTGGTTAAATTCATTTGGCATGAAACTGTTCCAACGATATTGGCACCTAATACATTTGTGAATTAATAAGGAAAATATGATGTGCACTGAAAATCAACAAAAACGATTGAATGAATATTAACAGTTGATAGAGAATCATTTTTTAATAAGAAAAGTTCCTATAAACATAGATCTTAAAACGTTTCGTTTGTGAGATGTAGGGTGTAGAAAACAAACATTTTAAAGAATTTTTCTTAATATCTCTAAAAGACCAACAGATATTAAACTGAAATTTGGCATGACAAAACAAATGTTGATTTTCAGGGGTACATCATATTTTTCTTATTACAAATGTATTACCAATATCGTTGGAACAGTTACATGCCAAATGAATTTAACCAAAAACCGTTCATTTTATAAAAAAATTTAAAGTGAGCTGTTTGATTCAGAATTGATTAAAAAATTTAGAAATGATGTTATTTTCTAGAAAAATTCACGGGCGTACGAAATGTTTTTTAAAGGGGGCACTAACCCACCTCAGGCACGTCACTGGTGTGTGAAATGGATAACAGATATCTTTGTTTTATTCACCATAACTAATGTGTTATTAATACCAAATTTCAGTTCAATATATGTTAGTCTTTTAGAGATATTAAGAAAAATTCTTTAAAAATGTTTCCCTATATGTCACAAACGAAGCGTTCTAAGACCTACGTTTATAGGAACTTTTCTTATTAAAAAATGAATCTCTATCAACTATTAAAATCCTACTACAAAAAACTGACTCACCCTGTACAGTGGTATAAGTATTCAAATAGATACATAAAGCTTTAGAGTTTATAGTTAGTTTTTGACATTTTATGTTCAAAAAGACATGAAAACGTTGTTGAAAATGTTAACATATTTCGAACGTATTTCAGGCCGATGACTGGTTCAAAGAGGGAAGCAAGCTGTTAGTAACGATAGCCAGAAAATCAACATCAATAAAACGCCCAGAGGAAGCGGAAGAATTATTGAGTGAAATATCAAATTTCCTTACAACAGGCGAAGATAAACAGGACGAAAGAATTGAGAAGATATCGGAAATAGAGACACAGCTTTACGGACCGGATCAGTCTCAGCAAGCACCAGTGATCCAAGGAAATAAAGAAATGATCGAATCCTTCTCTTCCATAAAGCTAGAACTAGAAACTTTAGCTCAAAACTTACGAGCTGCAGAAGAGGAGCGACTCCGATTACAACGGGAAGAAGAAGCCAGAAAGGCTGAAGAAGCAAGGCTAGCTGAAGAAGCAAGAAAGGCTGAGGAGGCTAGATTAGCTGAGGAGAAACGAAAAGCCGAAGAAGCCAGACTGGCGGAAGAAAGGAGAAAGGCTGAAGAAGCCAGGATTGCTGAGGAAAAGAGAAAAGCCGAGGAGGCTAGATTAGCAGAAGAAGCTCGGTTAGCAGAAGAGAGGCGAAAAGCTGAGGAGGCAAGATTAGCTGAGGAAGCTCGTATTGCCGAAGAGAAACGAAAGTTAGAAGAAGCTAGAATTCTTGAAGAAAAACGAAAAGCAGAGGAAGCCAGAATTGCTGAGGAGAAGAGGAAAGCTGAGGAAGCCAGAATCGCCGAAGAAAAGAGGAAAGCGGAAGAAGCAAGAGTTGCTGAAGAAAAGAGAAAGGCTGAGGAAGCTAGAATCGCAGAAGAAAAGCGAAAGGCAGAAGAGGCTAGAATTGCGGAAGAAAAAAGAAAGGCTGAAGAAGCAAGAATTGCGGAAGAAAAACGCAAAGCCGAAGAAGCACGCATTGCAGAAGAAAAGAGGTTAGCCGAAGAGCGAAGAAAAGCTGAAGAACTTAGACTAGCCGAAGAAAAGAGAAAAGCTGAGGAACTAAAGCTTGCCGAGGAAAGAAGAAAGGTCGAAGAAGCCAGACAAAAGTTACAGAAAGAGGAATCTGTTGAAATTACCGAAATTACGGAGATGCATAGAGTCGAAGTTCAAAAAACTCCAAAACAAGTACCTTCTCCAATACCTATTGTGGAAGAAGCGTCAGAAGCACCAGTGTTTATTTCCCCATTAAGTGACGCAGTGATCCAGGAAGGGTCCAAGTTTACTTTTATTTGTCAAGTTACTGGTTATCCTTTACCTATAGTAACATGGTACAAAGCTGGTTTATCAATACAAAATAATCCAGACTATCACACGGCCTTCGAAAACGGATTATGCTCTCTAACAATAGAAGAAACATTTGCAGAAGACTCTGCGAGATATACCTGCAGAGCTGTTAATCCAGCAGGGGAAACTGAAACGACGGCACTTTTATCGGTAAAGGAAACCGAACCTGAAGAACAGTTAATAGCTCCCTCTTTTACGAAACTACTACAACCGTCAACAGCCAGAGAGGGGTCGCCCTTTCAGTTTGAGTGCAAAGTGGAAGGAAATCCTCTACCCACAGTCCAGTGGTTCAAGAATAGTGACTGCATTGATAATTCTCCTGATTATATTATTACTTACAATAATGGTGAGGCTATTCTAAAATTCGAAAAAGTGTTTCTGGAGGACAAAGCAGAGTACACATGCAAGGCGTCGAATCAGTGCGGAACTGCCCAGAGTACTGCAAATCTCATCGTAACACGTAAGTTCTTTCTATTTGTCTTCATTTTTTGTCG
Organism: Anoplophora glabripennis; assembly: GCF_000390285.2. Classification (NCBI taxonomy): domain Eukaryota; kingdom Metazoa; phylum Arthropoda; class Insecta; order Coleoptera; family Cerambycidae; genus Anoplophora; species Anoplophora glabripennis. The sequence continues at coordinate 378,068 of NW_019416727.1, forward strand.
TAAAAATGCATTGATCTATTGGTGAAATAAAACATATCGAATGCATATGTCATATGTTTAAATGTTATTTGCATTGTTGTACTTCAGATGTAATGTTCATTGCGTCAATAAAAACAACTTATGATGGTTTGAAACTCGGTATAAATAGTAAGGCACTTTGTAGATGTGAAGATTTCAATATTTCGAAAGATACCCAAAATCCTCAGCCTCTTTCTTAATTAAATATTAATCTGAACAGCCTATGCCCTATCGTTAAACGCGCAATGTATACTGACTTTGAAAAAAAATTAATGTCTGCCTTTGATCTGAAGTCTCGCGTCGATCAATTTATTCTTTTTTTGTTCGGGCTATTCGACCAAATAGGTACACAAATTTTCTATCACACTTCTGGCTACAACTCAGTATGTCCCACAAACATCTGCTACTGTTTTCAGGAATGAGCCAATTACATAAAAATGCAAATTCAATGTCTAGTAATTGACAGAACGTTAATAGATAGGTCGATTTAGAAGACCCATTCCTTGGTCTTCTAGATCACCTGATCTTAACCCTATCGATAATTGGTTCTGGGACTACCTGAAAAGTCAGTTCATTCTAAGTACAGCATTCGACATTGAAGAGGATGTTATTGTTTGTATTTACGACGCTTTAGGAGAAATTATGAATGCATGATTATATCAACAATAATTTTATTTGTTTGCAAATAAACACCGAATAAGGAACACTTTAAATACTGAATACTCTAAAATTAACCCAAATTATTTTTTTTTCTTAGTAGTCACACTTTACAATAATTACTATTAAAATGGCGATTCATATTGATAAAGTATTGGCAAATTCTAATAATTTATTAGACTTTAAAGTTCCATTTCAAATGAAAACTTCACAGATTAAACAATTTTTTTTATTAAGGACAAATTGATATTAGGCGTCACTCAAATATACCTTATTATCCGTTAATTTAATTATAGTGTTTTTGGAAGTTTAGAAGACATGTCTCGAGATTTTTGTACAGATAATTTTCGCTTTATTTTTTTGCAGTTCTATACTCCACCGCGCGCTGTGGAATTCTTGAGACACCCTGTATGTGTCCTAATATGGGAAAAAGTATATATTTATCAAAATACGTAATCTGAGTATAGTGACATATTTAACTCCATCAAAAATAGATTAAGAGAACAACAAGAGTAATTTAGGTTAAAAAACCTGTTGGCAAGATATGCGTCAGAGTTGGCAAACCGAGTATGTTTGTATGTATGTGTGTTAAATTTATTTATTTTTGCCAGTAGATAAAATCTGTACCTGCTGTATGTCTTTAATGTAGTAAAGGATCACAGGTAGAAAATTTAATTGAAACCTAACTGAAACCGAATATCGTTTACAGAACTTATGGCGGAATTTCTATTTTTAAAATTTCTGCAAATAAATTTCCACCTACCTGTTTTATAACAAGAACGGATGACCTGTCTTTCGTGTTGTTAATATTTCGAAATTACTTACAGCTTTTTCGTATATTTAGCAGATGATTAATGCTTTAAAATTTTAGTACTTAGTTTATTCACCCATTGCTATGACAAAAAGTATTCGGAAAATCGACATAACAGCTATACGTGCTTATATTTAAGAATAGAATACAAATGACTGTATTTTTAGAGAGGTATCTATGCCTAAAAGAAAACAATTTTCATTTTATTTTAAGAAGAATAATTAATTTTCCGCTGGAATTGTAATAAACGAGCAAAAGCCTCAAATGCGAAATAATTTACTAAATCCTACTTTAGGATATATATTATGGTTATTGATTTAGTAAATTTACGTTATATCTTCAGCTATTTATTTATTCAAACTATATGTATTTCTATTGTCATTATAACTGATCGAATTTTTTATTGAATTATTGGTATATTGTTATGTTGAAAATTCGCTTATTGAAGCAAACATACTGTAAGCTCCATCGATTCAGTTTATAGTTTATTTAAGAAATTTAAAAGGAAACTTTTATGCAAAATATCGTCAAATAAACTATTTGAAAAAAAGCAAAAAATTCGATTTCTATTTTGTTTTTTTTTTTATTAAAAATAGGTATAGCTATTGCTTCATAAAAAAGTAGATAAAATTTCCTTTAAAAAAAGAGGTTGTACAGTATTTTTGGATGAGAATATGGCCGCTCAAACTTGGCCAATTTTTCGATTATCGTCGCTTTTACCCTAATATGTTTTAATTCCCATTTTTTTGCAAAAAATGAAGGATTCGTTCAAGGATTTTTATCACATGACTTGTTCATTGAAAATGAAAATACCGCGGGGTGCTATTAAGTTAGAGGGTTGAAATTGAAGTTTGGGGGTGAAAATGCACTTTTGCAGTTTTTTAAATATAGCACGAAAACGAAGCAAAATTTCGGTATAGTTTATAGGAAAAATTTTGTAGAGAATTGAATCGAAATGGCTAATTTTAAAAATTTAAAAGAAACATTTTATGCAAAATATCGTTAATAAACAATTTAAAAAAAAAGTAAAAAATAGGTTTTTTGATTTTTTTACATTTTTTTACTCCATTTTTTATTAGTAGAAGTAGACAAAGAAAATTGCTGCACAAATAAAAACTAGATGAGATTCCCTTCAAAATGATGCGTTTTCAAAAGTTTTTGGACTAATATTGACTGATTTATAACCGGTCAAACTTAAATATTTTTTAGATTTTAGTCGTTTTTAATATAAATTATAGTCAAAAANTATATAAATTTTCATAGCACAACCTGTATAGCTTCAATATAGTTAGTTATAAGCTATTGATAGTTTATAAGCTATTGATTATATCCAAAAAACAGGGTTGAAAGGAACTATGATGACGTTCAAACAATTTTATTGCATGAATCGAAAACGAAGCAAAATTTCGCTATAGTTCATAGGAAAAATTATTTAGGGAATTGAATTTCCCACCGAATTGGCTCATTTAAAAAATTTAAAAGGAAAATTTTATGCAAAAAATCGTTAATAAACATTTGAAAAAACTAAAAATTAGATTTTTGATTTTTTTTTACTTTTTTGCCTCTAGTTTTTTTTAGGAAAGATAGGGCATGAATCTTTCAAAGGGTCATTTTAAATTAAAAAACCGCGGAGTGCTATTAAATTAGAGGGCGGAAATTGGATATAGGGGTGAAAATGCACCCCTTTCAGTTTTTTAATTGTAGCTCGAAAACGAAGCAAAATTTCGCTATAGTTCATAGGGAAAATTATTTAGAGAATTGAATTTCTTATTTAAGAAATTTAAAAGGAAACTTTTATGCAAAATATCGTTAAATAAACTATTTGAAAAAAGCAAAAAATTCGATTTTTTTATTTTGTTTTTTTTTTTAATTAAATATAAGTATAGCCTTCATAAAAAAGTAGATAAAATTTTCTTCAAAAAAAGAGGTTGTACAGTATTTTTGGATGAGAATTGACTGATATATGGCCGCTCAAACTTGGCCAATTTTTCGATTTTTTAGTCGCGTTTACTCTAATATGTTTTAATTCCCATTTTTTTGCAAAAAATGAAGGATTCGTTCAAGGATTTTTATCACATGACTTGTTAGAAGGATCATTGAAAATTAAAAAACCGCAGGGTGCTATTAAATTAGAGGGTTGAAATTGAAGATAGGGGTGAAAATGCACTTTTGCAGTTTTTTAAATATAGCACGAACACAAAGCAAAATTTCGGTATAGTTCATAGGAAAAATTTTGTAGATAATTGAATCGAAATAGCTAATTTCAAAAATTTAAAAGAAACATTTTATGCAAAAAATCGTTAATAAACAATTTTAAAAAAGTAAAAAAATAGTTTTTTGATTTTTTTTACTTTTTTTACTCCATTTTTTTAGTAGAAGTATGCAAAGAAAATTGCTGCACAAATAAAAACTAGATGAGATTCCCTTCAAAATGATGCGTTTTCAAAAGTTTTTGGACTAATATTGACTGATTTATAACCGGTCAAACTTAAATATTTTTTAGATTTTAGTCGTTTCTAATATAAATTATAGTCAAAAAAGTAAAAAAAAAATCTTTTTTTGAAATTGTTAGATTATTTTTTTTTTAATTTTTTAAATAATTTCCATTTGTCATTTCGATGGGAAATTCAATTCTCTAAATAATTTTTCCTACGACAGAGAAATTTTGCTCTGTTTTCGAGCTGCAATTAAAAAACTTAAAGGGGTGCATTTTCACCCCTATCTATGATAGTTCCTTTTAAAATCCTATAATCAACAGCCTATTATTATTTCGTAGTTATAGTTAAGAAAAATTTCAAGTATAAATTATTTCAAACATCAGATTTTTTAAATAAAAATAAAAGTCTACGAAAAAAACAAAGGCGCCTTCTATTTTTGTGACAATCAATCATCCATAAAAATACATTACCAGTCAAAATTTTATAGACATCTGTAGAGCAAACAAATAATGTTACAATGTTAAAATTACAGCTTTGAAGCCCACAGAAGCACCTGCTTTCGTTGCACCTTTGTCAAATGTAATGGCTAGAGCAGGACAAAAGATAAAATTGGAATGTGAAGTTTCTGGATTACCCCTTCCAACGTTAACTTGGTCACACAACGGCAAACCAGTGAAGGAAACGCGCGAATTGAAGGTAAGAGTTTTACTATTTACCTTATTTCATGAATTAGTAACCTTGGGTGCTTTAAATTTTATAATTCACTCTTAGCTATTAATACCTGTATTAAGCTGAATCATTATGCAGCTATTTTGGAAAGCGTATTTTTAATTTAAGAAATCTACCTAGATTTGACTTGGCAGATATCCTAAATGTGTATTTCATTAAATCGTTATATTTTTAAATAACCATAATTATTATTCTTATGATTTCTTCACACCGTTTATAAATAGTAGCGAAATATGATACGCTCGAACCACAGTGTACTGCAAATAACTTGTTTCAGTTGCAGTTTGAGGATAACAAGGCGACGCTAATAATCTACGAGGCTTTCCCGAAAGATGCTGGTACTTATTTGGTAAGTGCGAAGAACATCGCGGGGGAGGCGACCAGTTCCTGCAGCGTTTCCGTGAAAGGCCGTTTGCCAACAGAAACCTCCGACTCGGAAATGGCAAGCGACATGGAACCCGTAAAACCGTCCATTCAGCTGCCTCTAACAAACACCACTGTGAACGAGGGAAACCGCGTTCGTCTCGACTGTGTCATAGTTGGACAACCTGAACCGGAAGTGATTTGGTACCACGACGATAGGCCCGTGAAGGAATCCCAAGATTTTCAGCTGCTTTTCCAAGGCGACCGCTGTTCCTTAGTCATCCAGGAAGCTTTGCCCGAGGACGCCGGGGAGTATAAGGTCGTCGCGCTAAATTCCGCAGGAGAGGCTTCTAGCAAGTGTATGTTAAGTGTTACCCCCGTCGCGGAATCGGACGCTGAAACTAAACCATCAGAGGAGACAACAAAACCCGTTGGATCCGCGCCAAAGTTCACCAAACTGTTAACGGACATTTTAGTCTCAGAGGGAGACAAAGTTATTTTGGAAGGAAACGTAGTTGGGGAGCCAAAACCCGAAATTAAGTGGTTGCTGAATAACTTACCGGTTACTGACACACAGCACTTCCAGATTACGCACGACGACGAAGGTAACGTCAAGCTAGAAATCGAACAGGTCCGTCCTGAAGACAAGGGAGTGTACACAGTCAAGGCGTCTAATTCAGTCGGGGAGGCTAAGTGTTTTGCTCAGTTAATCGTGAAGGCCTTGAAACCGGTAGAAACTGTGAAGCACGAAGAACTGAAATTGGCACCCGAATTCAAAGAAACGTTCTCTGATAGAGTAGCGTTTGAAGATACAAACACCAAATTCGAGTGCATTGTAACTGGAAAACCCGCGCCCAAAACTAAATGGTTATTTAACGGTGACGCAATATCTGGAAAGGACTTTTTAATATCTACGTCTGGAGACCGTCAAGTTTTATCCATTCCTACTCTGAAGAAAGAACATTCCGGTACAATTACGTGCGTTGCCGAAAACGAAGTGGGTAAAGCTAGTTGTGCCGCAGTACTAACAGTTCAGCCCCCATCAGCAGTAACAGCGCCCGATTTTGAGATTAAAGTATCTCCAGTTCCCATCATGTCTCCATTTGAGCCCTTGAAGACTGAAAAAACTCGACATATCGAAACGTCTTATATTGTTAATAGAGAAGTAGTTACTCAAACGTCCTCATCTCAAGCAAGTAAAATAACATCTTCAGAATCCGCCGAACCTCACGTCGAAGAACATAAAATAACGTCACAAAACGCTCAATCGTTTAAGCAGGTAAATCAAGAAGCTCCACAAATTAAAGAAAGTCACAGAACTGAAGAATATCACAAAATTGGAAAGGAGCCTCCTGTGATCCATGAGAAGTCTTCTACTACTTACTCCATAGGAGAACAGAGAGACATACAGAGTCAGAGCAAATCGTCGGAACAACTGGAAATAATTCAAAAGCCGTTATTACGAATTAGACCGCCAAGATTTGTAACACCAGTGATCGGAAAAATCGTCGATCAAAATGTAGATCTTGTCCTGGAAGGGATATTGGATGGACAACCAACGCCACAGATAAGTTGGACCAAGAACGGAGAGGAGCTGAAGCCGAATGAAAAAATAAAAATTAAATTTGAACACAATCGAACCTCAGTAGAAATTAAAAACGCTACTATAGAGGACGCCGGTCGATATTCCTGCACTGCTGTAAATGAAGGTGGAACCGCTGTTAGTACCGCAGATTTAGTTGTACGAAGTAAGTTTCATTAATTCAACATTTTAAGTTAACAAAAAACTAACAATAATTCTTTTGCAGAAACTATATTCCCCCCTGTTTTTGGACGACGTTTGCAAGCCCAAGTTATTAAAAAAGGGGACAGAGTGAATTTGGAGGTTGAAATTACCGGTACGCCCGAACCAACGGTTACTTGGTTTAAAGATGGAATTCCAGTAGCAGAAAGTCTAAAAGACAACTACAAAATAAAGTCTATGGGCGCCTCTCACACTCTGGTCATAGATAAAGGTAAATTAAACCCTGCATTTTGTAGATATTGCATGATATAACTCTAATTTTATTGCAGCTGAATTAAATCATACCGGTAGATTTATGGTTAGAGCTGTAAATTCTGGAGGTGAAGCACAGAGCATAGCTGATATTGCAGTTTTCGAACCCACACCAGACACCATGGTAGAAGTAGTAAAGACTGTAGTTTTTGAAGACGTCCGCAAGCACGAGACACTGGTAAGACATTTTAACATCCACTTGCAAATATTCTATTTCAGTTAAGCATTTACCTCTATACTTTTAATTCTCTTTCTTCCACCATTCATAGACTTCAGCTGCAGATAAGGTGTCATCAACAATTACTACGCAGAAACCTGTACCCGTACCTGTGCCTGTACCAGAACCCCCCAAAATCGAAAAACCAGTTTCAGCCCTTTCTTCCACTCAAATGTCCCAATCTATGTCCTCCAAGTCTGAAATTACATCCACAACTGAACAAAAAATGTCGCACGAGTACCAGAAATTCAAATTAGAACACACCATGCCAGACGTACCTTTGCCGAAACCTGTAGACACAAAGGAAAGAATAATAGAACGCCATATTGATTTTGAAATATGTCACCCTGCGGAAACCATTGAGCAACAAACGACAGAGGAGAAAAAATCTGAGATTCAAGAAACTGGTATCGAAACCAGTTCAATTTCGAAGCAATCGTCACTTCAATATTTCGTCCAAAAAATAAAGGGAGGTGACACCACTACTACCATACAAAAAGAAGTGAGCGTTCCAGAACCCATTAAACCGGAAATTTATCAGAAATTCGAAACGGCGTCCCAAGAAACCCACAAGGAAACCGAAATACCCGTAAAAGTCCAAGAAAAGGTAGTTCCGTCACTTCCCCCAAAACCAGTATCAGCACCGCAAACGGTTCAAGAATACAAATCATTCTCTCAGCAAATCTCGCAGCCGGTAACTCAAGAATACAAATCTTTCTCTCAAAAGATTACAAAGGAATATTCTAGCCAACCTCAGACACAAGACTATAGATCATTCTCTTCTACACAACAAATTATTCAGCCTCAAGAATATAAGACATATTCTGCCCAGCAGATAAGTCAGGAATTGGAATTGAAACCTGAACCTCCGGCTGAAATCTGCTACGCTCCTAAACCAGAGGTTACTACACAAAGGGAACTTGTGTCTGAAAAAGTAAAACGTATTTCAGAAACGCATAAAGAGGTGCCGAAATACAAAGTTCCTCCTGTTGAACCGCCACAAGCACCAACGTGGACACCACCTCCTCCGAAAAGTTTCGAAGAAAAAAAGGAGTTTTCACAAACTCAACAGTCGTATCAGCAATCTTCTTATCAGACCTCGTCCTCATCTTACAGTCATTCATTTGAGAGCAGCACAAAACCTGTATCGCCTAAACCAACCTATGAAAAAGTTTGGACGCCGAAATCTGATTTGGAAAGGCCCGCTTCAGTTGCATCTTCCGCTTATTCCACGTCAGATAAGCAATATTACAGTAGACCTATATCTGCTCAGTCCGGTTTACTAGAACCTTCTCAAGAAGCTTTACAAATGGAAAAACAATGGGCCCATAAATTTACAGAAACTCACTTGGAAAAATCCTGGCCACCACCACAAAGTGAAGAGCCAAAAATTCAGCCATCTTGGTCGGTGCAAAGCACCCTTGAAAAAAAGTGGACTCCTGTTGAAATGAAAACCGAGAAATATGTAAAAGAAACAAAAGTCACCAAAACTCCAACACAACACTACATCGCAGAAGTATGTAGTTTGGGAAGCAGTGTCACTGACCAAAAAATCTCCGATAGCTCCTTTTCAAAAAGTGAAACTTATGAAATGAGCGGTTCAGGATCTATTTTGGAGGAGAGTAATGTTAAACCTTCTGAAATGAAGAAATCATGGCCCCCAGCTTCACCAACACCGGTACAAAAATATGTTCCATCTCCACCGAAACCCTTTGTTGACACTTTACCTATTAGACCAGTTTCTGTTCAGGACATCACAGATGAGGTATATCTAGAACCAGGACCACCCCCAGAAATAGGTTACGCAGAACCTCCAAGAGAAAGACGTCAATCATATGTGGGAACTATTGAACAAGAACTGGAAAAAAATTTGGAACCAGCTAAAGTCCCTCCTTGCGCTGTAAGGACAATACCACCGCCTAAAGATTGGACTGCACCGCCGCCTCTGCCGCCAAAACAAGTTTTACCTCAAGCTCCACCAATTCCTGCAAAGCCTTTCAAACGCTCTGAGCCTCCAAAGAAGATTGTAGCAATAAAATCGACTCCGTTTGAAAAATTCCCGGACTTGGAACCATTCCCCTTCAGACCAGATCCACAAAAACCAAGACCACCCAGAGTTGGTCCACCTCCGACTCCTTCAAAATTTGTGAAAGGCAGATTCACAGACAGCGATTATGAAAGTGACTTTGAGTCTGTCAGGATTCCTCCAAAATGGAAACCAAGCATGAGCGACACTGAAGAACCAACTTATAGAAGAGTAAATGCTCCAAAATTAATACATATTGGTAGGTCCCGCTCGCAGGAGTGCGAACCACTACCTCCTTCAAAATTCGATCAACCTCCGCGATTTGAAGGTCCACCGAGACCAGAAATCGACTTCGATGAGTTCACAAGGTCAAAATTAACATCACAAACTAAAAAATTCACAAAGCATACCAGATTTCAAGAACCCAGAAGAGAGATATCTCCACCTAAAATTAAACCAGCCTCACCTCCTGTGTATGTTCAGCCAGCGAAGAGGCCTGACTCTCCCAAAATAAAGCAGAAGGTTGTTTTGGACGGATATATGGCTGACACTGATGAACCTTTCAGGCAGCAGAAGATTGTTACGTCGGAGTACTCCAAAGAAGAGAGGTCCGAGTATAAACATATTTCAAAATCTAGCATCGAAAGCTCCCAAAAATTCATTACCTCCAAACCTCGCGTTTCTAAATTCCCAGTCAAGAAACATCATTCTTCATCTGTTTCTTCATCAAAGAAGGTTCGCTTTCTTCTAAATGTGTGTGTGTGTGTTGTGTCTCTCTAATTTGATTTAGATTTATTATTACACAGCCACACAAAAATCGACTTTGGGGACCAGAGGTCAGACCATGTTTATTACACGTTTTTTGGGTCGCTGAATCCGAATCTGAGGTCCATTTAACCCCATCACCTCTAGATTTTTCATAACCTCAAAAACCTTATGACTCAAGCTTCCAACACTGGATCCAATTAACCAAATCCCATAAACATTTAACCCAATGATATCCCAACCTAATAAGCCCATGAACCCAAACCCCAATAACCCTGTTACCCCATAACCAAGGGAATTATCATTCGTAATCTGTATTATTGCAAAACATCATCCTTAAAAACCCAAGTACTTAAACCCAAAAAATTCCCATAACCCTATAACCCCATAACCTCGTAACTTCATAACCCCATGACCCCATAACTAATAAATCATAGGCAATCTGTATTATGGTTAAACGTTAATGTGGTCGAGGATATCTAAAAAACCTATGCACTCAAACCCCCATAATCCTACAATTCATAACCCCACGATTCCCTAACCACAACTTCGTTACCTTGTACTTTGATCTCATTCACCAAAGAACCGAGTGTTACAGTCGATCTAGTTTTTTAATAACTTTAATTGGTGGGACAGTCGGCATAAGCATTACCCTGTGTACAAAACGAGGTGGTTGTACAAAAAAATTATAATTTGTAGGATAGACCGTACTATAAATTAATCAATAAAAATAAAATTAAGAATTTCTCTTGACTAGATTAAATGAAATGAAAATCCAAAGGATAACAATAGATAACCTAAAAAATTATATTACTAAAATGACTAGATCAAAAGATTGGACATGTGAAATGACTAGATCAATATATAGGATGCATTTTAGGTTACAGTACTAGGGTTTTCATGGAGCTATGTGCTATTTGACAATAATACAGATTATCTATGATTTATTCCCTTGGTTATGGAGTTATGGGGTTATAGGGTTATTGGGGTTTGGGTTCATGGGCTTATTAGGTCGGGATATCATTGGGTTAAATGTTTATAGGATTTGGTTAATCGGATTTAGCGCTGGAAGCTTGAGTCTTAAGGTTATATGGTATAATTATTCAGAATATCGGTTTTTTTGAGGTGATGGGGTTAAATGGATCGGATTCGGATTCAGCGACCCAAAAAACGTATAATAAACACGGTCTGACTTCTGGGCCTGAAAGTCGATTTTTTGTGTGACTATTTATTAATCGCCTGGTTATGTACAACTAGTTGCATGATGCGAAATGACAGATGAAGAGAAATGCTTTTGATGTAATACCTACTTTATTTACAATAATTATTCAATCCATTCAGTTCAAAAATATTAATAAAAATAAATTATTTAAAGTTAAATAAATACAGGATATTTTACGTATCATATGTAATGTTATAAGTCTGACTTTTAAGATTCTCATTCTCCAAAAGCATTTATCTGTAGAAAATTATTAAAATACTAATATGGATAATGTTTTTATTTATTTATTTATTTTTTTGTAATAAGTAAACGATTTTATAAGTTAGGGCTAAACTGATTATGACTCTGTTAATATGTGTTTCTATATCTTAATATACTATTTTCATTTTCAGGAACTAATTGCTACCCCCATAATTACAAGTCAAACGTCTGAGCAAATTCATGAACAACAAGAGAGGCACGTTCAATTAGAACAGTTTCCATTTAAACCTGAACCTTCTAGACCCAAAAAATCCAAAGGCCCACCACCTCCTAGCCCCTCAAAGTTCGTGAAGGGCGATTTCCGCGAAAGTGATTACGAAAGTGATTATGAAGGAAGGATCCCTCCCATTTGGGGAACTGAAACTGAAAAAAGTTACAAACCAGTCCGTCCTGTACTAACTCCTAGTCAACAATACCAACAGTACGGAAGGACTCCAACACCCCCAACTGAATTTGATCGACCTCCACAAGTAGACGGACCACCACGGCCAAAGTTTGAACCTATCGAGAAGTTCAAACCCGTTGCAAAGCCTATAGCAAAACCCGTATTCAAGCCGAAACCGATGGCCGCGGCTCCTGTAATGGACTTAATTGTTGCTAAGCCAGCGGCTCAGCCGCTGATCCTTCAACCAGGTTCTCCCCCAGAAATTGGATATTCCCCAGGACCGAAGACCACCCAGTACTATAGATCCACTGTTAGCGCTCCTTACCATAACGCGATTCAGACGGAAACTTCGAACGTAATGCATTTTAACGAATCTACAGAAAACTGTCACCGAACAATGAGCGTGCAGCAAACCCACAAAGTTATTAAATTCGGAGACCAATATAAGAAGCAGGAACAACAATTAGAACCGTTCCCATATCAACCAGAACCAGAACGTTCCAGAAGAGCTACGAGCGTACCACCTCCTCCAACTCCAAGTAAATTCTTACCCGGAGAGTTCCGAGAAAGCGACTATGAAAGCGAGGTTGACAGCGCAAAAATTAAACCCAAGTGGACTCCAAGAGGCACTGGGGAAGAAAACTTGCAGTATAGAAGAGTAAGGGCGCCAGCTTCTGCCCGATCTTCTAGTGTCCCAGCACCGACACAGCGAGTTTTAACGCCGATGGAATTTGATACTCAACCACCTTTAATGCCATCTCAAATTTCTACTTCTGATGTGGTAGACAGTCAGTCAAGACGGCATGAATCTATGTACAAGAAATTTACCGAGACCAAATCGGGTCACCAACTGGTGAAGAGAAGTTACTCTCATGAACCCGCACTGCATCCTGGTACTCCTCCCGAGTACGGATACGTTGCCGACAAGAAACTAACAAAATCCACTGCCACCAAAATCGCTAGTCATCATATGGATAGTATGACGCAAGCATTCAAATCTAAGACTCAGAAATTTGTAAACGATGTTATGGGCGACATGAGGCAACAACAGACGCAGAAGCCAATATTGAAGACAGCTGCAGATGGAGATGCCCAGGTGTACAGGGAAGAAACTCGAGCAGCTCAGTATGGTAAGTGCCATGTACTTATTGTGTGTGAAATAACAGCAGTTAATGTTTGTCGTTACTCGATGTTTCTGAGGGTAAAGACGAAGGGACTTCTTGCAAACTGTAATCGTACTAAAAGATTTTAAATAAAATTTTATGTTTAGGCCTTGATTACTTGTACTGTGTATTCAAAAGTAGTTGCCATTGTGATCAAGTTTCAACACGATCAATTTTTTAATACATACAAAATTAATGAAAGAAATAGTCATTATGATAGGTTGAATTATTGAATCTAGTTGACAAATCTTGAATATAATATAATATTAATTTTGATGGATATTTACTTCATTGCTATGTCAAACTGACTAACAAATATAGACGGCTCTATTTTCAAACTAATGGAAAACATCTTTATCAATGTCACAAACAAAGTAAATGTAGCGTGATGTCCAAATAACTTTCATAAAAATATGCCACTTGAAAGTGGTAGAATTCAAATATTATTAATTGGTAACTATTATTAATACAACTAACAGTACTAAGTATAATTTACTGTACAACTGATAAGCTTTGACATGTTATGATTTAGTGATGTTTAATAACAGAATGTGTCTTTTGTGAATTGAATCACAAAAGCCACTAAAGCTCTTACATATTAAAAAAAGCTGTTTAATAAAACAGTGCGACTTTTTTTATAGGAAAATAGATAAACGCTCGGACATATCGATTTTGATTTGATGAAAACATACATTGATATGAAAATTTTATGTGTGATGGGAATGCCTATATGTGACAGCAACTATTTATTTATTTTTTTAATAACGAAGGATTGGCGCTTTTTTAAATGCTTTGAAGTTATCTATTACATTTTATGTCGCCACTGGCATGGTGGCAAAGATGTCCTAAATGTCCTCCATTCACTTTTTGGTAAAAATAAAGTCATTTTCGTGATCTTCGAAGTTTTAAAATCAATTAATGCACTTTTTAGTCGGCAATGTTACATTTTAAAGTAACTGCATAAAAGTAATTTTTTTAACAAAACTTAAGGTAAACTGTTTTTTCAAAGTACTAAGTCCTTATAACTGCAATGTCACTTGATATATTTGACTATTCAAAAAATTTAAAATGCACGTGTTAGCATTGAGAACTCGGATGAAATTTTTGCATCTAAGGAGGCTTTGATCAATTCAAAAATCGACAAAAGTCGACATGTTTGAGCGTTAATTACTATATATTTTTTCTTCGTATAAGAAGGGGGTTATAAACATAATAAAAACAGTACCCTAACCTTAGTACACTTTTATGCTTTGTTGAATTAATTTAAGAGAAAATTTAACAAAACGTACACGTTATTAACTTTACGATTATATTAACTATGTACTTAATATTTATTTCTTCCAATGATTCAGAAATGTTCAACATTTCAGGATATGAGATTTAATTGAAAATAATTTTTTTAGTTTTAGAGAATAAGAGTTTAAATATTTATATATGACTTTTACTGTGCTTTGTTAAAATGAATATTTAATAGATTCTTGCAAAAGAGAATTAAAAAGTACATACATAATTGAATTAACAATGCTTTTAAATATTAAAATTTACATTAAAAGAATGAATTTATTTCTTGTACATGTTATTTTGGAAAATTACCATATATTCAGGAACTGATAGAATGTAAAAAAATAAGAATATTTTTTGTATGAACCATGAATCTATCGACTTTGTTGAGACACAAGACATGAAAAATGTTTTTTTAAAATCGAATTTTGTCTGTATCTTTTTCAAAAAACAATATAATAATGCTATGAAATTTGGTACTGGCAAGTTTTTGAGTGCTAAATACACCGATGGTACTAGTTTTTCAGCATATGCTAGAAATCGATGTACCGTTTTTGAGAGAAAATGTACCGTTTTTAAGAGAAATGCGGACGACTGTCAACTCTTTAATACATACAGGGTATCCGAAAACGAATGGGTAATGCTACAAAGATGTCTTCGTTGGATGAAAATAAATCGATTCTTCTCCCTTAAAATATTATCGGATATTAAAAATATTTGTTTATATCCTTTTTAAACTAAATGATACTGATTAAAATAACTTGATCTAAATCGGATCGTTTTCATCTAAGGCAGCTGCACTTGATAAATGGTACATTCTATTCTGGACACTCCGTATTTTAAGAAGTAAAAACTTGTAGACCCTCGTGTAGCCAGTTGCGTTTTTGTCAAAAACGCTACGTTTTCGGAAATTTCAAGAGTGCCCTTCTTTGAGTAAATTCAAATTTTACAGAAAATATTGGAAATCACGTAGCCAACAAACACTGATGTTTCTAATATCCTCAAAAAAATACCTGCATTAAATTACAATGTCTTTTGGAAAATATGTGGCTAAAATTTGATAAAAAAAATAAGTTTAACGCCCTGTGTCTTACAAACAAAAGGCGACATGCCTATGGTTCAGAGAGAAAATTTGTCTTATTTTTTTGATGCTTTATCAATTCCTAAATTTATTGTACCTTTTACGAAATCACCCTGTATGACGATCTTAGACTAATCACATTATACTACTTACTCGTAATACGCTTGCACGTTTAAAGTAACACGACACTACTAAGTTCATGGGATGTTTATTTAACCTTATTTCTGTAGGAACCAAGCATGTAGATCCGGACACTGGTCTAATATACTTTAAGTACGATTTCGGTTACGAATTTGGCATAATCTTACCGGGTGAAAGTAAACAAGGCGAAATACCAGTGCCGAAGAAAACCGTAATAGAGCCCCCAAAGAGAACGGTAGATATAGAAATGCCGGTCTACCATGAAAAATCTAAGCAAGACACCAGTAACGCACCCACACCCCAATTCAAACCAAAAAAGTTCACCCCGTCGGGCAAGCCGGCCAAATGGGAACCGACTTCCGAAAGTGAAATGTCCGAATACGAGGGTGACAGGAACAGGACCAACTTACTACCAGGTTCGAGATGGGAGCCATCTTCATGTAGTCCCGTGTCACTGTCGCCTAGTTTACCTAGCACTTCTCCAGCTTTTAACAGTACTTTCGCAGGTATTTGGTGTGCGGGTTGAACGGCTTTGCTTCTCTATCGGCTTCAGTAACAAAGGTCTACGAGCTTTTATTGGCTTTCTTTTTCTTCGGTTGTTCTTGCATGTTCGTAAAGCTTATTTTTGAAATAGGATATGTTTATGCAGTTTGTTTTATTAAGGATTGAACATAGCTTAACAGGAGATTTCCAACCATCGTACTCGCCTTTATCAAATATCATATGTTGCTCCTTTTTATTCTAGAGTTTGTAAAAATTAAAAAAAAATGCCATTGTAGTTTTATTGTAGGCACCTCAAAATTGGCGCTATACAATTAACCAAGAAGAAATCTTGATTCTTGAAAGCTTTAAATACTAATAGCTGTGTTCCTAGAGCAATCCAATAAATGAAAAAATAACTTGCAGAGAAATTTAAAAAAACTTCAACTATCAGGTATTAGGTTTTTAAAATTAGCCAACACCTTTTGCCAAATATTTGTAATTTAGGCTGTTAACGACTGGATACGGTTCTCTAAATTATATATAGAAGCTAATGTATGTCAAAAAGATCGACAAATACCCTGGCAGAAATATTACCTGTGTCAACTAGTATTATTTCTTATTTTTACAACTTTCTAAGATATTATTTTTCATATTATTACAGCAGTTTTTTATGATTGCAGAATAATTCGATGTACGACAAAGCAGATCTTTTGCTCATCTAATTCAGTGTTTTCCATATTTTTAAACACATACCTATTTATTAAAGAACACCATTTCGTCAAATAAATACCTAAGGGCGGTTTTCCACTAAACGGACAGTCGAGTTTATGTCCTGTTTGTGTTTCCTAGAACAAAAAAAAAACAAAACTGAAACAAACCCAAAACTCTTGTTTCCATCAAGCGGGCTACATTTTGTTCGAGTTTTGTTTTTGTTTTTGTTTTCAGTCATTTTCCACTGGTTGTCGCGAGGAAGTCAGAACACATTTTTCCAACAACCAGGCAACATGTTTTGAGAAGATTTTTTTGTTCTTAGTTATGGCTGGATTATACTGAAGTCCTTGGAAAAAAGTGTGTCTACAGTGTCCCACCTCGAACTCCATCGATGGATATCTGGGAAACCGCTCTAAGTATTTTTTTGAAATTGTGATGGTGTGATACGGACTATGGGGCCCACCAAGTTAAAATATTTTCAAGGTCATCGTACTTCCGGTTACACCGGAAGTCGATACTAACTTTCTTATTTTAAACGGAACCCCCTGTATATTATTGCATTTTTGGAAACATCATCCATTTTTAAGTTGAAAACATATAGCACACTCCATACTTAGGATTGACCGTTTCCGAGATATTTCGATTTTTAAACAAAAATTAACAGATGCAGACTGTCAGCAAAATTTAGTTTTCCCGGTTTATTTTTTTGTGCAAATTGGACATTTTGTAGAGAAAGACCTACTTTATCGAATTTGACATGAAAATTTTCCAGTTTTTACACAGGGTGATCAAAAAAAATATCAATATGAAGTTCAGATATGTGGAAAACTCGAAATTTTTAAATGAAAACCACTATTTTTTTTGCAATAACATACAGGGGGTTCCATTTAAAATAAGAAAGTTAGTATCAACTTGTGGTATAACTGGAAATACGATGACCTTGAAAATATTTTAGCTTGGTAGGCTCCACAGTCCGTATCACGCCATCACAATTTCAAAAAAATCCTTCGAGTGGTTTCCCAGATATCCATCGATGGAGTTCGTGGTATATGTACGGTTAAACAGTTTACTTGGTTAGTTTGTATCCTAGCCAAGTAAACACTTTAACCGTACACATAATTATATATTTTTTAATAGTTATAATTCATTAATGATTAAAATATTGTTTTTGGGAAGAAGAAAACGCCAACATAGATATTGGGTTGGATCACTTAAATAGAAAACACAACACGACCGTTTTCACTAAACAGACTCGAATTTCAAAACACGTGGAAACCTTTTGATGTGACCGCTTTCGAGCGGGACCCGAAAAACAAAACTCCAACTGCCGCAAAACACGCCAGTCTTCAAAAAGTTTGCGAAAAGTTACAGTTCTGTTTTATTCGACACAAGTTTGTGTTTTGTTTTTGTTTTGTCCGTTTAGTGGAAAACCGCCTTAACAATAAGAAAATCTAATATCGTTTTCTTTATTTATATTTATATGCAATAGTCATTAAAATCTATTAAAATAGAACTGGCTACAGGTTATGTAAGTATATTAATATTCTTCAATGACGAAAAGTTAAAGTTATAAATTTCATCTCTGTGCGCGAGCATTAGACAAATTTTCAATTATAGCTAAAAATTACTTCTTTCACAATTTCCCAGAGGTAATTTTTAATTATGATATTTATTTCATTAATGGAAAATAAGATATTTGGAACGATACATTCATAGAGCCGCATTCGCTGGGGTTAAAATATGGAGTGGTGTCCAAAACACCAAATTTGAATGTTCGAAATGCAAAACCAATTATAAATTTTGAATCAACTTACATTAACCAAGTAAATAACATCAGTATTACATATGTAAACACTAGATCTAGTTTGATTAACCAGAATATGAAAAAAAATTGCGAGCTTAGTATTGTTTTCGTTTTATCGCATAAACGTTTTGTGATCTTACATTACAGACAACTTCAAAGACATCTTACTGCAAGGTTACACCAGGCCTAGACTAAGCAGAACCGCGAAATTTTACGTAAAAAATATAGGTTGATGCAAACGTTTTGGGATTGCATATTTAGTCTCAAAAGAGCATTAATGATATTTTCCGACTGCTCTTATTATATTAAAAAAAACAAAGATTCCTTGGTCACTTTAGTACTGATTGTTAAGTGGTGTAGGTAGACGGGTCTCTGGATAATATACATTTTTGGCTTTTAACTTTAACACAAAAACTTTATTCTTTAAAGGCCTTATAACAATGATTTGGAGTTTTTTTTAAAAAAAGCAAAATACTATTAAAAGAATAAAATTTTGTTCATGAAAAGCTATTTTTTAAAATCAATTTCTGTATCAAACAGGTCCTGGTAGAAAAGGTGCTGAAACTCCTCCCAGTTGTCCTAGCACCCCGGGAAGTACTATTGGAAAAGTTATTCTTCAACCTGGACAAGCCCGAGCGCCAATATTTATAACGGTAAGTAGGTCTTACGTACATGTGGGTATTTATTGGAACTGATTAAACAATGATTGTAAACTTCTGTAACGATGTAACAATATCAAATTAAAGCATACCTCAGTTAAGTCCAAAATATCATTTATTGTACAATCATGTTTTTGCCACTCACAATCAGTGTCATTGAGTTTACTGAAAAATATAATATGTGGAAGATTACTTTTTTAGATTTTTCAGTTCTCCAGCAACTTGGCAAGAATGCAATGTTTATCTCTCTTTATTATTAAGAACTTGCACTAGACATTTCTATCTTTCTCTCTATAACCGGGTTTGTAGCAATTTTTAGTTACCGTATATTTTAAAAGAAACGGAAACACTTTTACAACTTGTAATCCAACCAACTTTATTTTATTTTATTTTATTTTACAATGTGTTCTAATAATATGGGATAATACGGCATAAGCATTGTAAGTAAAGAAACAAAGTCGTAAATATATCACATCAACGAATCCTACGTACAATGTAATCTATTTATACAAATATTTCGAATATACAAATATTTCGAATTTCCTTTTGATTTTTCTCAAAATATTTAGTTTGGAGAACGTTAAGCATCAAATTTATGGGAAATGTTGTCTGTGACGAAAACAGAAATTTTATTATGTTTATTTAATATAATTTCTAAAGAAAAATTTCAGATCTTATGACGACAAATTCGGAAAAACCAAAATGCACTTAAATAAAAAAAATATCATCTATAGATACTGATCGCATACATATTTTTTATATTGTTAACAACAAATTATTGTATCAAGATACATACTATTGATTCATACCAGTCAGCACTTAAACCGTCATTTGTTTTTTGCTTATAAAAAAAATACGAGGTGCCTAAATGATAATTTCAACAGGAAAATCGTGCGAATTTCCTTGATAATGTTTTTTCTGTGTTCAATATCCGTATTTTGTTAAAATTTTCTACGCAATGATTGTAACGTTTGCAAAAGAGATATTTTAGTGTAGTCTTCCTCTAAATTAATCTAAAAAATATAACAAATACTGCTTGATAAAGAATTTTTTTTCTGTTGATGCAATATGCTACTCAAATACTAGGTGTATTTTAAATTTGGTTCATATTAGAACACCATAACAAATACTATATTATCTACATTTAGGTATACATGTAAATAATTTTGCTTCCTTTTTCAGCCTTTACGTGATATCGCCGTAGTCAGTGGACAAGCAGCGAAATTCGAATGTATCGTACAATCAGAACCGCCCCCGAATATTCTATGGTCCAAAAACGGACGAATTATAGACAACTCGAATGATCACCAGTTACATTACAGAAATGGTGTTTGCCGTTTGACAATCTCACAAGCGTATCCAGGTAAGCCTTTGGCACTAGTCGAAATGTTTTCTTGGCATTCAGGAATTTACAACAACAGAAAACGGCGCCAAGTTCTTGGGCTAGATAACTTAAATAGTACTAGGAATACAATATGCCTGACATTCGGGTTGCTTAGGATATCTCAACAATAAAAAAATATGTGTTTTATATGTATGAACCTACACTAGAAATAAAAAAATATATTTACAAAAATGGTCTGCAATCATGGCATACGTTAATGTAATTATTTTGCACTAAAGCTATAAGAAGTGCAATAAAAATTTCATTATATCTCTTGTTACAATTGAACTTGGTATTCGAACATATTTACCCAAGCACCATGCATATTTACGCCATCTATCCGATGAACCGAAAAAAATGTTTCAGACGTACTTTTGGCTGCAGAATTTTAGAGCTTGTTTTTGATGTAAGAGAAACTTATTTGTGCTCGACTTTCTTGTATCAAGTACTGGGACACCCTATATATGCCAAAAACACTTTGTTTTGTAGTAATTTCACAATTAAGACATATTTTTTGCCGTAAGGTAAGACTGACATTCAGTTAGCACCTGTATTTACTTCACTTGGACGTTTTTATATTTTTCAGAAACCTTTTAATCTACTGAAATTTTACAAGAATTCCCCTGAATCAGAATTTAAAAACATAATTTCAAAATAGCAGCCCAGCATTTATCCCAAAATATAAAATTGTCCAAAAAATTTCTAGAGCCGGATTCTGCTTTGCTAAGTGTTTCAAAATATTTCAGTTACAAGACATTTTAATACGCATATTAATATGAACATTCTAATCTGGCAATAAAACGTAAATATTATAATCCCAAAGTTCTACAAGGACGAACATGATAATAAATAAAGCCAATTTTATAATTTCCAAAAATATGAGAAAACTGCAGTAAATTGTATGTACTTGTATATTTGGCAAATGTTAAAATCAGAATTATAGCTGCTTTGTAATTACATATTATAAATAAACACACAATGAGACTAAATTGTATTGTTTGCTTGAAAATTAAGAAACATCTCTTAATTTAAATAACATAATATTTGAAGAAAAAAGAAATATTTTACGTGTATCATAGTTTGTGGGGAGAATCTTCATTCGAAAATATGGCAAAAAGTGATACGAGTTAAATCTCCAATCGACTTAAAGTTTATGAATATTATGAAAAAGATGATGACATTAAGTTTCCTACATAACGAAATTGTTTGTCTCAACCTGTATCCACACCACTGGTAAAGCAGCCAACGTCTTTTTAAAATTAACATAGGTGTGACATTTTAAATACTGTTCAAAATCCTTAAGTTCACTCGAATTACTGAAGTCGCCTGGGACATATTTTGCAAAAATCCAAAAAATATAAAAATCAATAATTAAGTACGAATATTTCGCAAAAATATCATAAATTTGATATTCAGTAACTGTTAAAATTAGAGGTAAAGTTCAAAAGTTAAACCTTATAACATGACAAGTTGAATCTACAAAATGAAGAAAATGTCAGTAAAATTATGTTATTACATATTTATCAAATTACTAAAACTTCGATATTCATTTTTAGTAGATAGTCATTCTTGAAATTGACATATTCTTTATACAATGATAATCTGACGTAAAGAGTAGACAACGCATGCTTCAGTTTAATTTTGGTACAATAAGTAATAATAATAATACTTTATTTGTCCAACAGTATAACCAATTACAGGACAATCCAATACAAGTATTAAACTGAAGAAAAGAAAAAAATGCACTAAGAGCACAGCATTACTCAAAAAAAAGGACAAAAAAAATTCATGAAAATATTCTACTCACTACCATTAGATATACTAACAATTAAATAAACCTGTTGTTAGTTGCATCAAAAAGCTCTGTAAGAAATATCAGTTGGAATTGTCACACCTATTACAAATTATTGTTATTAAATATCCTGACAATCTAGCTATAGGAGTATGAAAGGTAGACCAAGAACGATTTGACATTCTAAAAACTAGAAAATAAATTTGGTTAAGAATTTCTGGACAGTCGATGTCTCCTAAAATCTAACGAGTTAAGACCAAACTGATTACGTAAGAAGTCAGTTTAGAAATTTTCTCGATCGATCTAACTTGATTTTCATAATAAGGGCTCCAAACAAGAGAGCAATATGGATCTTAAAACCTTAATATCATGAAAATCCTTCAAAATCAGACCTTGTCTCTATTATAGGTGATGTATTGAGAACGATTAGCCAAGACCGAAACAAATTAAATTGACCAGGTGGCAAGAGAATCCATAACCGCTCGATGGCATGATGTAGACCTGACTGCTTCATATAATGAGCTATTCATTTAGTCTTTTTAATATCGCCATAAATGTTGATATTTTCTTCTAGATAATATATCTATTTACTTTCTTTTGTCAAAGTTTACAGCAAGCCTAGAAGTCCTTATCTAACTCAGTTCCTTTTTCAGAGGACGCAGGAACCTATTCCTGCACTGCGACGAATCCTGTGGGCACGGCAAATACAACTGCAACTCTTCAAGTACCAGGTGAGCGCCGATCCCAATATATAAAATAAGATGGTGGTGGTCTAACAAAATAGTTTTGTGCACTGCCAATGTATAAGCAGTTATCTGTACGTACTTTTCATTTCAATTTTTCAATTATCGACTCCGAAGTGCCTTATTGCTATAACAAATTTGTGACATGAATCACGTAGTGTTAGTTTTTCCCGCTTCAACGTTTCAGATATTTTATTACGAAAATACTAAGCTGTATCAAAGTGTTTCTTGTTATTTTAATACATTAAGGTTAAAGCCTTTATCAAACTCATTCTGGTCATTATGTACTAGTGTTTAGAGTATATGTGTATAAATTTATATTTGTTACTGACTTTTATTATTATATTTATTTATTTATTGTGTCTGTTATATTGGATATTAAAGCTTTTCTGCATTTACACTTTTTACTTATGTTGGGCACCTATCCTTTCCTTTTTTCAATACATAGATTCTCTTTAGTTGTGGCTTTTGGGTAAGTACTAACTGCACATTGTATGTATACAGGGGAATTTTGAATGAGGTGGGTCTATTTCATATAAACAAAATGACTTGTTTTGTATACGGTACTTCTGTCTTGTTCGATTTTTTTTAATTGCACAAATAATGTATTCTGTTCTGTCTATATTACTCCACAAAGTTGAAAAGATAATTCTGAAATACAAATTCCGGTCTCCGTTAAAAAAAAGCCTAAACTGACGTTTTAACAAAAATAAAGCTTAGTGAAAGCAGAAACGTCGTTACTTATTACTTTCCTAATAACTTCTGCTAAAATAATTATTTAATGAATACATATGTATGATCCACCCCAATTCACATGACCCCTTCTAACATAACAGTAATTTATATCACAAATTATACACTTTTGCTCAATGTATGTACACGTCTCTGTTACTAGCAATTCAAAATTGTGTTTAGTAGCACTACTAACTTTTGTAAAAATCACAACTAATCAACTGTATTATATAACAGCATTTTCGTTGTACATTGAAACGATTCCTTTAATGTAAAGTTAAGGAATAAGAACACAGGTTAGAATAAGAAATAGAGAAAATTTTCTTGTAACATTTTGTTTGTCGTCTTGAAACGTATCTATTTGGAAAGTAGCAAATTTATAATTTTGGTAAAGTTTTCTATCTGCATGTAAACGAGTTAAAAATTTTTGGAAAACCTTCTCCAATTTTTGAGAAAGGTATTACATTATAAACAATTGCCTATGCTTACTGTTTTTTCTCAATAATTCTCATTAGTTTTGAAAATACAATTTTAGAATTTAATTGCAAATTAAAATCAAATTCATTACGGTATCATATAAGATTATAAGAAATTTAAACATCCTTAAAACCCGGACTTTAGAAAATGCCTGTTATTTTATGTCATATCACAGAAGAACATAACACATAAGTATAAGTTAAAAATAACTTTTAATTCACAGAGGAAATAAATAGACTTCTTATGCATGTACAAAATGTAAACACATAAGTACTGAATTCAAGCATATTTTCACGTATTACATATGAAAATTTTATTTAAAAAAAAATTCTGTTAGCTTCATTTACTTAAATAAAAGGTAATGTGTACATTCAGGGCACTTTGTTTTTGACATTAAATTTAGTTCATCAAGATTCACAAAATTTTATATTATTAATATTTAAATTTGTTTTTAAGTACAGGAAATAACTAAAATACCAAGATTGCTTACGTCTTTCAAAAATCGTTTGAGTATTTAATAAAACGTATCCTAAATATTATTTTCTCGGAATACAAACATTTGCCTTGAACAAAAATAGCAAAAATCCTATTTTTGTATTGAAAACGATATTACAGAGTATGACAACAACATGCCTGTTTTCAAAAAGAAACGAATTAGGATTTCTTAATCAATGAAATCTATTATTTTACATACAGTGCTCCATATTAAAATCTATTTAGATATAGGGAAAAAACTATTTAACCAATAAAGAAAAATGAGCAGCATATAAAATAATTACAAATATTTATCGGAAAAATAGATTTAATTACAATATGGGTCACTTCATAGTATAGTAATGTACCTATATCAATCCGGTTTTATAGAAAAAAGTATGGTGTATAGACGAACATTGATAACTGTGTTTTTCGGCAGAAAGTAGGTGCAGGATTTTTTAAGTATTAAATATGTGTCGAGATATAGATATCGTAAATTGTCAAACAGTTCTGTTCATCTTTTGAAACCTGGCATTTCAAAAAACTTAAAAGAAATCTTTCAAGTCACTTTATAGGAGTCGATATCGCAAAATTGTATTTAAATAATTGAATATGTAAAAGTGATCTCGTGTTTATAAGGAAAGATCTTTGCTACTAAAATTCAGTAGTTTAAATAAGACAATATCGCTTGAAAAAATGAACCATTCAATTTATTATTTGATAAACAGTAAAACTTTACATTGCAATCGACTGCTTCATAAGACTCTAGTGAGGTAAGTACCTACCCTTGCTCTTTACATATTACAGAACCAGGTTTATTTAACATAATTGGATGAATTTGGATAAAAAATTAAAAATACTATTTAAAATACTGAAGTTATAAACAATATGTAAAAAACATATTACATTCATTATGCTTCTCTGTATTGCATTTAATTATTTATTTGTTAACACTTTT
>NW_019416728.1:0-29577 GCF_000390285.2 Anoplophora glabripennis
TCACCCAGTCCAGAGGCCGGCCCCTGATACCGTAATTATATAACATGCGGATTAAAATATGATCAACACAGTCGAATGCCCTGCTGAGATCACAGAAGATCCCAACAGGGCACTCACTCATCTATGAACTCAATCAGCTGATCTATAAAACTGTGAATAGCAGTAGAAGTAGATTTTTTAGAGCGGAAGCCATGTTGATGATCTATAAAGATATTAAATTTATTGGTAAAATTCAACAGTCTGTCCAAAAAAGCATGCTCAAAAATTTTAGAAAACCCACTAGTAATAGTAATAGGCCTGTAGTTGGCTAGAAAACGAGAATCATTCTTCTTTAAGATTGGAATGACTTTTCCAGTTTTAAGACAAGATGGAAACTTCCCCTCCAAAAATGAGAGATTAACTAAATATGTTAAGGGTTCTAAAGTCAGCTGTAAGTGGTTTTTAATTATGGAGAGAGGGAATTACAGTTGTATTTGATATTATTTTCTATGGGAATATTACTAGACGAAAGAACTTGTTTCCTGACCCCTAAAGGCGCATCAATAAAATAACTATTACAGAGTTCAACACTTGCATTACTAACATAGGAAAAGCTAATAGTTCAGATACTTAACGGATAAATTAATAAAGGTTCGTTACAAATTAAACCAATTAAAAGGAATTATCAAATTTTATGAAGAGAAGCAGTCCATGTTTTCTCTATTACGAAGACTAGATATTGACAACAAAGAATGTCTTACTCAGATATTACACAATTCAGTGTCTGAAGATGGAATATGGACGCCCCGCTGTCCTTCTAGGAGAAGTAATATACTTAACCGTATAGTGAATACGCCCGGTATAAGTGAAAATATTCCGGTTTTTGAAGAATTTATTATTTTTTTATACAGGGTGATTTCACTTTCACGGAATTCGACTAGACGGGCGGCCGGGAGCTAACCTACTCCCGGTCAATCGGCTGTGCTGTCTCATCAGAGGGCCGGCAGGGTGAGCTTTTGGGACAGGGAGGCGCGTAGAGGGCTGCAGAACTGGGCGTCGGTTGGCTCCGGCGTTCAGGGATGCACAACCTTCTCACGACGCTGTTCTGCTTCTGGGAGCTATATCCACTTGGTAGCCCAGGTGACTGCTTGCAGCACCCCCTAGTTGGGCTCCGTGGTGGATGGGGAGCCAGGTGGTTTAAACCCAATCCTACATGGATAACAATAATGCCAAACCTCGCGGCAACGCTCGATGCAACCCGAACCTAAGGCAGAGCGGCAACGCTCGCTACAGCCGGGACCATCGTCCCAAACTGTCCCTCAAATGGGGGACAATAAAGAGCCCGAAAAGAAAAAAAATAAATTTGCGGGGCTGAAGTCAAGAGGAGGAGGAGAGCGCGTAAAGAGGCAGCTGGAGCTGAAACTGCAGCTCCCTCCTCCGAACGCGCACCCACTCTTCTGGTGCAGCCTACAACGTCTGGGGTGCGTGGTCCTACACAGGCGGTTGGCGGATCTAAGGGCTTGCCACCGTCGACGCGGGACGAACACCACCCAGGTAAAGGTGGACCGCCTACTGGAAAGGCTGAGCACCCGAAAGGTGTGCCACCTTCCCGGGCGAACCCACCAGCTAGGAAGGGAGAGCACCCTCACGGAGTGCCACCCTACAAAAATAGGGTCATCAGACCGATGAGGTACAAGAGGGCAAAAAATCTCCCCCCCCCCCAACACTTCCACATATAGTGACGCAGCCCTAGGGTCATCTTAGGGTGGCAATTATTAATAAGGACAACCCTTATGGGAAAATTCCCAAGGATAGGGAGGCAATTATCAAAAAATCACTGCTGGTAGAGTTAGACAAAATTCTTTTACTCGCCTTCGGAATAGGAGACGAGAACTTGAAAACCCTGGAGGCGAGGTCGATGAAGATGCACTATATCTTCCAGTCCCTCGTTCTCAGGGTCAAAACACACAAACCTGCGGCGACGGGAACCTCCGGGCCGCCGGAGTAGATGGAAACGGAAGCTGGAAAGGCGGAATTGCATGCAAATGCAGCCACCTCCTCAACTCCTCCATCTCGGGCGCAGAGGGACGAGGACATCCTCCTCTCCTCTTAGGTTAGGAGGATAAGAAGATGAACACCACCATTTTGATTTTGTTTAACAAAGGTAAGTGTGGTACAGTCTAACCTGCAACACAGCAGGGCGGCAACGGCTGCATTATGCTGCCGCCTTGATGTGGAGCAGGATACACTGGCACTAATACAAGAACCCTGGGTTTTCAAATCCAGGATATCAGGTTTAAATAAACTAACTGGACGTATTTTGAGCACACCCAACACAGACAGGCCGAGGACGGCTATATACACCCCTCGCTACATCAAAACCCAACCACTACAACACCTTTCAACATCTGATCTGACTGACGTGAAAGTGGAATGCGTAGTCAAGGGCAAACAAACTACTGTTGTCATCGCATCAGTTTACCTCCCTGAGAATTCGACCACCCTACCACCAACGAGGGACATGGAGGAACTGGTAGCACACTGTCGCACCCAGAAACGGGAACTCATTATGGCCTGTGATACAAATTCACACCATGTATCCTGGGGCAGTGAAGATAACAACACAATATGACTATATTAACGTTAGCAACCTCTGTATAAGCAATAGAGGCTGTGTAGTGTACCGACATTTGTTAACTCGAGAAGTCAAACACTAATAGATGTCACGTTGACTACGGCGCGCATATCTAATGTAATCCAGAACTGGCATGTGGCAGACACTGCCTCAATGTCAGATCATAGCTGGATAAACTAACATTAATCTTATCAAAACTCCTTAAAAATCGTTCCGGGACCCCCGAGGAACTGACAAGGATAAATATTTTTGTCACCTCTGGGAGAACCCGGCAGTGGTACAAGATCAGGAGCCCAGAAATAATGGAGAGATTAAGGTATTCATGAACACTGTACAATCTGACATAAAAAGAGCAAACTGGCGCAACCACGAATTGGTGGAACCGGAAGCTGAGTGAACTGAAGAAGAAGGCCAAGATATCGTTCAATAAGGCAAAAATGACAAGACAAGACTCAGACTGGAAAATATACAAAACCCACCTGAGACTTTTCAAAAAACTGGTCAGGAACAGACAAAGGGATGCATGGAGAGCCTACTGCGAGGAGATTGAAGACTACTCGCAGCTGCTAGGCTATGTAAGATCCTTGCAAAAGAGAAAGATCATGACATAGATCTATTAACCAGAGAAGATGGCGAGAGAACCGTCAATCTAAATGAAAGTCTGGAACTGCTGACGCAGACCGCCGGATTCCCAGGATCCACATCAGTGGAACGGGACGATTGGCCAGACGAAACTAAAAATCCATCTGCAGTCATGGACTGGCAGATTGCCAACCAGACTGTAACTGAAGACAAAATAAGATGAGCAATGCAAGCCTTCTCACCTTTCAAATCACCAGGCACTGACGGTATATATCCAGCCCTCTTACAATGGGGCATGGATGTTTTAATGCCACACCTGGAGCGGATGTTTAGGTTGTGCTTTGCACACCTTTACATTCCAAAAATCCGGAGGGAGGTAAGGGTTGTATTCATTCCCAAAACAGGTAGGCTGGATTATACCTCCCCAAAGGCGTATTGACCCATCACATCGTTTCTGTTGAAAACGATGGAAAAGCTGTGTAAGCGATACATAAGGGACAGTGTGCTTATGGATAGACAGCCACACCCTAACCAACACGCATACACTCCGGGGCGATCTACCGATACTGCTCTCCATCAGATTGTGGGCAGGATTGAGAAATCTTTGGACAACAAAGAGTCCAGCTTGGGGGTATTCATTGATAAGAAGGGGCGTTTGACAAAACGTCCTTCCCAAAAATCAACTCAGCTCTCATGGAGAGAGGGGTTTCTCCTACCATCTGCAGATTGATATCAAATATGCTCACAAAAAGAGCTATACAAATCAGTGTGGGGGATGCCTCTGCGAGAGGAATTGCTGCAAGGGTCTGTCCGCAGGGAGGTGTTTTGTCACCACTGCTATGGAACCTAGCTCTAGACAGTCTCATATGCCACCTCAACTCGGAAGGCATCTATACCATCGCCTATGCAGATAACCTCACTATGCTGATTAGCGGAAAATTCGAAGGGATCCTTTGCCAAAGAATGCAAACAGGCCTAAGAATTATTGAAAAGTGGTGTGAGGACCATGCTCTGTCAGTGAATTCCAGGAAGGCGGAAATGGTCCTCTTCACGTGGAAGAGAAAACTGGGGCCAATAAAGGCACCAACTCTCCTAAACACTACGCTAAGCTTTGCATCTGATGTGAAATACCTAGGGGTTACACTCGATGAACAGTGCCGCAGAACCGTTGGCAAAACCTGGGGCATGAAACCAAATGTGGTTATGTGGATATACACTGCCATAGTGAGGTCAATGTTAGCCTATGGGGCTGTCGTCTGGTGGCCGAAATCCCAGCAGACGACAGCTAGACAAAAGCTCAGCCAAGTACAATGGGTTGCCTGTCTGAGCATAACTGGAGCTATGCGTAGCAATGGGGGTTATGCTGTGTCTGCCACCTCTGGATATTTATCTAAGAGAAATGGCTTTGGCAACTATGCGTCGCCTCAAGAACGTTGGTTTAAAACCAGATGTAGGATGTGGAGAAGTTAGAAGTCGCATGTGGAATGAGGTCAGGAAGACGCCCCTTCTGCAGGCAGACAATGTCAGTATTTATCCACGGTTTACATTTGACAAACCCTGCACCGTACTCACAAAGAGACAGGAGGAGACCGCCCGTGGAGATGTAATCAGCGTCTTCACAGAGGGATCAAAGAGGAAGGAGGGTGCAGGATGTGGAATATACTTTAGATCTTTGCACATCCGATATAAGTGAGCAATGGATAGGCATGCTACCGTTGTACAAATGGAGTTAACAGGCATAACCATAGCCGCTAAAGAAATCGCCCGCAGGCATACTACGGTTAAAACCATCAGAATCTACACAGATAGTAGACAAGCACTACTCACCTTGCGTAATCACAAGATAATGACTAGGACAGTATGGGAATGTCATCAAGCATTGGTTGTGGCCTCGGCCTCCAACAGCATATCTGGGTAAATGGACACGAGCGGTGCTATGGCAATAGTTCACAAAATTAAAAATCATCGAGGAACAATGAACGTTATTCTACAAATGGATGTTCATACGTACCAATGCATAGAGAAGAGAGAAAAGCTACATATCGGTTGGAAAAGTTTTTTTTCAGGGTCAGTGTAAATGTGAAACAGTGCTATAATTGCTGGAAGTTTGGTCACATCGCAAAGGAATGCAAAAAAGAAACACCTACATGTCAAAAGTGTGCAGGGGAACATAAAGCAACTGATTGTAATGAGAGTGAAGTATGTTGTGTGAACTGTAGATATGCAGCAGAAGTATTAAAAGTACCGAAAATAGACAGTAAACATAAGGCATATGATAAAAATTGTGAGGCATATAAGAGAGTTGTCGAACAACTACAAGAAAAAGTAAAATATCCGGAAATATATATCAACAAAAACAAAATATAGCAATCAAATCCAAGCATTTTCTATTTAAATATACAAGGTTTAAGAACAAATAAAACAGAGTTAATGTGGATAGCAAATCAAATTAAACCAATTATTATGTGTATCTCAGAAACCCATGTGACTCAAGATTTTACACCAAACGAAATAGACATCTCTGGATACAACACGGAGGTCAGTTATTCTATGAGCGCATATACAGGTGGGACAATAATATATATATAAAAAAAAGGATATAGATATAAAGAAATTCTCAACATAAACAACAACAGGAATGTGTGGATAACAGGAATTGAGATTATATTGGAGAAACAAAAATATTATGTATATTGTTTATATCATTCACCTAGTGATACAGAGTTTAGTACAAGTGATGCAGAGTTTTTGGATAGACTTGATGATTTTTTGGAAAATATAACTCAGGATGCAGTTACTTTAGTATTGGGTGATTTCAATATAGATTTAGCAAGTAACCACTTTTATGCTAGTAAATTTAATGACTTGATTGCCTCACATGGCCTCTACCAGTTGATTGATCAGTGTACGCGAATAACGAAGACATCAGCAACAATAGTTGATCTCCTTCTGACAAACTAAAAGAACATTAAGTATGAGGTATTGTTAACTCCTAAAATTACGGATCACTCAATTATTGAAGTTGATCTCAAAAACAAACACAAGGAAAAACTTGTAACAAAAGTTATTTAGAAACTACAAAACTATGGATATAGAAGGGTTCCAACATAAATTAATGGAGAAGACATGGCCAATAAATTCTACGGACATAAATAGTTTAGCAGATTGTTTGATAGATAATATCATATGTACACTTAACCAGTTTGCACCAGAAAAGACAATAACATTAAGGGAAGAATGGGGAGATAAGATTTGGTGGAATGTAGAGTTAAGCAATGAAATAAAAGAAAGAGATCGCCTTTATAGAAGGGCTGTTCTGAAGTTTAAACACCAAAGAAACGTAGTTGTAACAATAATCCGAAATGCAACGAGTAAGTATTTTAATGAAAAGATTGACCATTTAAGAGATAAAAAATCAGAAATGTGGAAAACATTAAAAAACTAATTAGTGTAAAAGAAAGTGAGGGAACTAAATCTGAAATAATATTTAATAAGAAAAGATCCGTAGGAAAGGAAATAAGTGAACATTTTAATATGTTTTTTCTAGACAGTGTTAAGGAAATTGTACAAAATATAATTCCAAACAGGGCACCAAATGAAATTGTTAACAATATAAAGGTTGAATATAAAATGGATAAGTTTGATCTATTAGAAATGTCAGATTTAAGGAAAATAGTTAAAAATATGAAAAATAAAGAAAGCAATGTGGATGGCATCACAGTTCAAATATTAAAGAATGCATTTGAAACGATTGGTGATAAATTTCTCAACTTAGTTAATAGCAGCTTAGAGAGTGGAAGTTTTCCAAGAAATTGGAAGAATAGTATGGTCATTCCAATTGAGAAAATTAAGGGCACTATAAAATGTGAAGAATTTAGACCCATTAATATGGTACCACCTTTGGAAAAACTTCTTGAAATGTGTGTAAATGATCAAATAGTAAAATATATGGAAGGAAATAATATTTTTAGTGACTACCAAGCAGGGTTTAGACATAAAAATTCATGTGAAAGCGCTTTACAGTCTGTGTTGTTGAACTGGAAAGGAGAACCGTCATTTTATTGGCGTACTATTCTTGGACTTTAAGCGTGCATTCGAGACAATAGACAGACAGTTACTGTTACACAAAATGGAAAGATATGGCTTCGGACCTCCCATTCTCAGATGGTTTAGTCTCAGATACTTAACTGATCGGGCCCAAGTGACTAAATATGGTAACGTCTCAGGTGCTATAAAAACAACCAATGGTGTACCACAAGGAACTGTGTTGGGACCTACTCTTTTTATTCTGTACATAAATGACATTATTGAGGCTGTGAAAAAGTGTAAAATTCAATTATTTGCTGATGATACTGTAATATATATGATAGGTGATAAGATAGAGGAAATAATTCAAACGTTAAATGAGGAAATTAAGAATTTATTGGAATGGTTAAATAACAACTCTCTTAAACTCAATATAAGTAAAACAAAAATGATGATTATAAAGAACAAAAATAGTAAATTACCTGTTACAACAAATAATGTTAAAATTAATAATGAAATTATTGAAAGGGTAGTTCATTTTAAATACTTGGGATGTGTAATTGATGAAAATTTGTCCTTTTCAGAACATTACAAATTTATTACAAGTAAATTTGCCAAAAAAAGTAATATATTAGGGCGTATGTCACGAGACCTAAGTTGCTGGGCTAAGTTCACTATTTACAAAACAATCATTGCTCCACACTTATATTTCTGTTCCACGATATTGTTTTTAATGAATAATACCCAATTAGACACTCTACAGAAAAAACAGAATAAAATACTACGTATGATTTTAGGATGTAATAAGTATACCAGGATAAGTAATATGCTGAATGCAACCAATATTTTAAGTGTGAGGCAAACTATAACATATAACACTTTGATATTTATTTATAAAATGCTGCATAAATTGGTACCTGAACATCTTCTCCAAAACTGTAAATTTGTCAAAGATATACATGAGCATAATACGCGTACACGGAACAACTTTTATTTAAATAGGGTTTCTACTAATTTTAGTCAGAATAGCTTATTTTATAGAGGATTAAAACAATATAACGAACTACCCGAAAGTATTAGGGCTGCAAATAAGCTATCACAATTTAAAGAAGCAAGCAGAATATATATAAGGCAAAAAATTGATGTATAGTTTATAAGTGTATAGATATGTGTGCTAATTGAAGAAGTAAATGTATTAAAGTTTGTGTTCTTTTGTGTATATTTGTATATGTGCTAGCCAATGGCTAATAATAAAGATTAAAAAAAAATAAATAAAAAAATAAAGAAGCTGACCATCTAACCAGGAGCGCGTCGGTCCTCAACATTTTTGGACCCGGTCCCTCCAGTGTGCTTCCGTGGTCGGCACTTGCTGGAATCATTAAGGAAAACACCTACAAAGAATTCATGAAACGATGGGATGAAACGATTAGCTGTCACTTCGCTAAGAAGCTTTTAGCAAAGACAACCAAAAAATAC
Source organism: Anoplophora glabripennis (assembly GCF_000390285.2). Classification (NCBI taxonomy): domain Eukaryota; kingdom Metazoa; phylum Arthropoda; class Insecta; order Coleoptera; family Cerambycidae; genus Anoplophora; species Anoplophora glabripennis. Next base: position 8,699 of record NW_019416728.1, read on the forward strand.
CTGGTCATATCTAGGTCAAATCTTCGCCTGTTGACAGGTATTCAAACTGGACAAAAGCTAAGGAAACACCTTTACAATATGGGGAAGTGTGAAACACCTCTTTGTAAGGGTTGTGAACAGGAAGACGAGACGGTATTGCATGTATTATGTGAATACACTGCCGTCTCGTTAACAAGAGAATGGCCGTTGGCCTTCAATGGCCTATATTAGAGAGATCCCCCTGAGCAACGTCACCACCTTTTTCATTATAATAGGCTGGTTAGCGGCTCAGGTGGATTGATCTCCTAATGGGTGGAAGTACAAGGGGCCCAATGGGGCCTAAGTGCTTTGCTACCCTCCCCACAACTCCAGAACTCCAGTACAGAACCTACTTAGACTAACTACCTAAACCCTGTAATAAACCTTTCACCTTTGTATTAGTACATTTTATTCGTATTACATTACATTGTTGCATTTATATTACTCTACAATTATTGTGATTAGTTGGGATACGTAACAATGAATTGGCGATAAAGACTTTTCCGTATCGCGAAATGTCATTATTTTTTTTAGTGATCAGAGGTCTATTTCAAACCTTTTATAAAGAATGTGTCACAAAATTAGCGTGGATTCGAAATGCGGCAGCTTAAACAATGAACACGACACTTCGCGCTGTCGCTCAAGCCGGACAGGAAAACTAGCATTTTGGCGGACGCACTGGGTTTCTCCGCGAGATACAAAGCGACATAATCGCGCCCCATCTTCCTTCGTTCGTCGCTTAATGAAATTTTTGCAACTTTATATTCGCGTTTTCAAATGTACCTTTCTCCGTGGACTTCTCACTGGCATACGGCCATTTTATAAGCGAAATGGAGATTCAACTTTCCCCTAACGCAAATTGACAAAAATCTGAAAATCACGAAGAATGTCAGATTGAAACGTTAAAATAAATTTCACTATATTTGACGTTTCGAATTGAGGTTAGAAAATCACACCATAGATCGATGGAAGGGACAGACTGATTGATATTTGACGTATTTCGTAATTTAGGTTAGGAAATCAGACGGCACCTACTACGCGATTTTTGACGTTTCTAATTGAGGTTAGAAAATCAGAAGGGACGTACTAATTGATATTTGGCGTGTTTCCAATTTTAGGTTAACAAATCACACAGGACTGACAAGACGATACTTGACGTATCTAATTGAAGTTAGAAAATCAGAGGGGGCTTATATTAATTAATATTTGACGTATTTCATAAATGATATCGAGGTGAAAAAAATCAGATGGGACCTATTGGCGAATATGACGTTTCTAATTGATATTACAAAATCAGACGGGACTTACTAGAACTAGACGATATATGACGTATTTATTTAAACCAAATGCAGAAAAAATGTTGTTTACTGATCAGAGGCCTATTTCAAACTTTTTATATAGAACGTTTCGCGAAATTAACGCAGATTCGAAATGACGCAGCTTAAACATTGAACGATAAAACTTTTCGCTGTGTCGCAAGCCGTACTGAGAAACTGGCATTTTGCCGGACGGAATCCTGACGGAATGGGTTTCTCCGCGAGAAACGAAGCGATTAATCCCGCCATATCTTCCTGCGTTCGTTCGTTCTTTATTCGCATTTTCAAATGTACCTTTTTCCGTGGACTTCTCAATGACATACGGCCATTTTATAACCGAAATGGAGATTCAACCAGTCCCGAACGCAATTCGACGAAAAAATTGAGTTTAGTAAATCACAAGGTAGATCGATGGAAGGAAAATACTAAATGATATTTGACGTATTCCGTAAGTAATTTAGGCAAGGAGACTAGACAAGGAGCACGAACTCATACGGGAAAATTGACAAAATTTGTCCAAATGGCAGAAATTACCGATACTTTTTCACGCTAGGGTGTTGCTAGTGTTCCATGTGTCCCGAAGCGAATGTAGCACAATAAATACGAGTGAAGTGAGCACATAACCAATTTTATTTTAAAATGAGTAGATATGTCAGGGAGGCTAGATAATGTACTAACCTAAAAACTAGAAGTCAATTGGTTGGTGTTCTGTGTTTTTTAAGTTCAGTTCAGTTTTGGCTTTGTATCTGATAACTGATTGTTTGTTAGACGTTTTGTTTAGGAAATAAAATAATGTTTTACTACAATATCTAGTCAATCACTCCATGTGTTACCACTGTCTGCTGCAAACATAACAGGTTATGGGCCCAGGGTTTCGAGAATAATAATATTTTTACTGGGATAATAGAAGAAATATTAACATCATGGAGGAAGAGAAATTTCGCATGTGCTTATTTGATGGAACTAATTTTGGCAGCTGGAAATTCAGGCTGGAAGCAATTTTAGACCAGTATGATATCAAGAAGTTTCTAGAACAAGATTTGAGTATATTGCTGGAAGGAAAAAGTCAAGAAGAAGTTGCAAAGTTAAGGATGCAAGAAAAGAAATGTAAAGCTATGATTATTAATCATATAGCCGATGATCAAGTGGAATACATAAAAGATAAAGGAACGCCTAAAGAAATTTATGATACTCTAAAGTCTGTGTTTGAGAGGAAAACGATATCGAGTCAACTGTTTACTAGGAAAAAACTTTTACTGTTAAAATACATGAGAAAGAAGAGATGAACCAGTTTTTACTGAAATTTGATAAAATTATTAGGGAGCTCAAAGAGTCTGGAGCTAATGTCGAGGAATGTGATGCGATTTGCCATTTGCTTTTGACTCTTCCGAACTCGTATGAACCTGTTGTTGCTGCCTTGGAGACAATAGATCAGTCCAAATTATCCCTAGAGTTTGTAAAGGCCAGTGCCAGCTTTCCGTTGGAGTCGCGTCCTGAAGATGTTGTGGCAGAAACGTCGGCTAGCACACAGTCGGAGCTAGTCGTGTGTTATTTAGAACTGTAAAGTTCAGTGCGCCAGTAACCTATCAAATACCTACGTTTCTCAAGTTACTTAAAATCCGGTTACAAAATTTTAAGTTTAAAAACTTACTCGGACGCTTATGCCAAAACCGAAAAAAACACAACTATTAAACTATTCAAAAATATAAATTTAATAACACGTTTGTAGCATCATAATTGGATATTAGTTTCACAAATGAATATTATAGAAACGACAAATATACTTGTGTGAAGATTCAACCAAATGACAATAATTTATAAGTATAAACTTAACCGCTCGTGATCACGGGTGGCGCACAATAAAAAGATATTATATTATAAATATTATAAATAGATGATAATAATTTTTGTAATTTACTTATATAAAAAACAGTTGAAAAAAAAACATACAAGACAAAACTATATGTTCATACACACATATATAGGTATAAGAAACGATAATAGACGTGTATCAAGACAAAATTACGATAAATATCTTCATTGGTATGAATTATCACGCATCAGACTAAAAATAACACGTATTTATATAGGTATAGATTTAAAAAAGTTGGGATAATAAATCCAATATAATTAAAGAAAAAATGTAACTAAAACTACAGCTTATCTGTGGATGTTCAACGTCGGGGTACAGCAAAATGGAGGAGCAGTTTGATGGGACAACCGGTATAGTGCAGCAGCTCCCAATTTTCCACAATTTCCGAGTCGTACGATTTGTAAGCCAATCAGCCAGTATTCATCTTTCTGCCGCAACTATTAGATGTAGAGATGACAGGTAGAAAGGATGCACAATGCACCAGAATATGCACCATGTGCTGAAAAGCCCTAAAATCGAGATTTACACCACTTAAGGTCCAGTCGATCGCGGAAAACAACAAATATTGACTTACGTGGTTAGAGGGTGGCTTGATAGTTGTATAATTTATCTAGGTGTTGAAAATGTGGGCAGATGTCTTTAAATCCAGCAATGCAGCCGAAACTATGATCCGTTGGCACAGTTTCCAAACAATACGGTCACAGTTATAATGCAATTTTGTAATATATCCCAAAGGAACACTTTAAAATGTTAATATCGACGAAAATTGCAATAATTCACCTGCTTCACACTTTAATAGCAAACTCTCTTTCTAAGAATGATAAGTATATCGATACGAACGGTTTTTGTGTTTTGGATAGCCACAAAAACGCTGTTCTGTGAATATTCGAGACTAGGCCAATAATTCTTAACAGAAATAACAAAAGTTAAATAATTTTTTAACAAATAGCATTATTTAATTTTAACTGCATAACTTTAAATAATAATAATAATATGCTGATTAAATTTAGACATAATAAAACTACTCAAATTTATTTAAATATCTCCAAAGGAAAGAAATGTGAATTTTATGTATATTTGGTTGTATACTACTAGAAGTTGTCTGATTTTTGAGCGGTTTACTCTATAATTATTCAAAATTATACTAAGATTAAAATTTTAACGTTACACCAGATTATTGGATGCAAGTAATAAACGGAGAAATATTGAGGTTTTGGGTTCATCGAATCAACAAAGCAGTACATTCTTTGCCCAGAAATCGGAGTTTAGTTTTAAATGCCATAACTTTGGAAAAATGGGTCATAAACGTAGCCAGCGTAGTAAATCTAGTAAACCTAATTTCAACAGAAAAATAAACACCATCACAGTTTACTCAACCTCGTTTTAATGGAAAGTTTGTTCAGCATGGCAGGGAAAATGGCGGTCAAACTCATCCACATCCGTCCACAACCCACACAGCACATGACGTTCCTGGGATATCCTCATTTAGTCCTATATATCCTAATCGGGGATCTCAGTCCTCAGGATATCCTGATGATATTTAAATAAGACAAGTAGATCCTATCAATATCCTAGTTGGGGATATCCCAGGTAAATCCAGACAGGATGTCCTGGAAATATCCTATGAAGATATTAAAAGCCGAACAATCTCCAATTTTGGGATATCCTAGGCAAATTCTAGAGTGATCCCATCCTGGGATGGTTCTTGGCTTGGCAGTGATGGTGCATGCGCAGTATGACATATTGACGTATGAGCTATGAGCCTTATCTCGCCATTTTCTGTATTTTCTTTGTTTTATAAGTGCGTGACACAATGACAATTTTATTAATTTGAAAAGTGGAAAGTGAAATTTAAAGCTTGTTAAAATAGTTAAGTGACGTGCATCAACTGGTAGAAGTAAGTATTTAAACTACCTTTGGTATTAAGGTATTAATATCGTAGAATAAACATATTAGGTTAGAATCGTATATAGTATTAACTAATTTTGTTCTTACTGTTTGTATCATGCAATAATTATATAATGCCTAAAGAACGTATTAAAAAAACATGTTTTCAAATATTTTTTACATAGAGCCTAATACCATTCAAAAATTAGTATAGTTTTTATCACCATTTATTTTGTAATATATGTGTATAAGTGGTATCACCAAATCTACATAATATGTTCAAATCTATAATTTTTAGTTCTGAATGTGTTGCATATAGGTGTTCTGACAAAGGATTGTATTGTAACCCATAAATTTAATTAATTTGTTATAGTTCTCTGTCTGTAATATTTGTACCAACATTGTGAGTTATAAGGATTACATTATAAATCGTAGGCAGAATTACGTATTATCTATTAGAATAGCTTAAATTTGATATCAACAGATTATAATGCATAGTTCATGAAATTAGAATAGTTTTGTTAAATGTATTTAATGAAAATTTTTGTTTTGTCACTTGTCTACAATGTAAATGTATTATTAACATATTTTTTCTACAAATTTACAGCTGGAATTTCACAAGGACTTCATAATCGCAGTCCTTACACCTGTACATTTGAATGCCTGAAGGATTTTTATGAGTCAGATGGTGATGTTTGAAAATTTCCCTCTATTTTATTATGTAATCGCAGTCATTACACTCGTTTTACAGCTGGAATCTCATAAGGACATTACACAAAAAATTGCCCAGAGAAAGATAATGGAGAGAGCATTAAAACATGCCACGGCATGCAAATGAGAAACTGTAAGAAGAGACCAGATCAACAGCACATAAGGAATAGTTATACATATAATACAAATAATAACTTAGTGGTGTATAAACTTTGTTTATATTCTGTAATAAAAAAGTTGGTTTATATGCATCATAGAAAGATTTGATTATATATGTATGTATATATATAAGTACATGTGAAATTTGCTTTTTTAAGCTTATATTTATAATGTGCAATGAATAAAAAAATTCAGTTTAATTTTTTATTTTTTATTCAAAAACTCGAGTTTAAAAATAAGTGCTGTTAAAGTTTATATTTTATTCTCATGAAGTACTTTAGGTCTTATTTGTTCCAGTTTAAAAACATTCCTCAAACCAGTTTTCTGAATAATATGAACCATTGATGTGTATATCTAAATAATTTGGAGATGTTTCTGAAAATTTGTATGTAATCTTAAACAGAAAAATATCTGCCGGTGGCTATGTTACAGAATTTTTTCGTCAGATTTTAGTAAGTGGGTGAGTAAAATGTTTAAAAAATACATACATGTATCAACGATGGAATACTTCTTACAGAAAAATGTTAAAATGTCTTTAAATCTCATGAAAAGAGAATTTTAAAACTACCCTTCACGTATTTATGACGAATCTAATCAACAGATCCAAAATATTGTATTAATTTTTATTCCAGTGGTATTCAAAGAAATCAAATCTCATATTATATATTTTTATAACCAAATAGATAAATGATCAGATTTCCCTTTTCATTTTCTTGTATGTCAATATTTTTTTTGAATAAAAAATATTAGATGGAGTGGAAATGACAAGCAAATGTTTTGGAAATTAGGTACGTATTTGATCTATAGAAATAATTAATGCCACCCTGTAATTTTTTTATTAGCCCAATAAGTACTAAAAATAGCCCAGCTAATGTTCTGAGGACCTCAACAGTAAAGCCTACGTTCTCCTCATTTGATCCACTGATAACCTGACAATAGCCCGGCTGATGTCCTGAGGAGATACACAGTAAAGCCTAGGACGTCTTCGTTTGATCCACTGATAACCTGATAATCTCCTGCAGATAGCCAGGCGGATGTCCTCAGGACGTCACGAGCAAATCCCAGGAGGTTCCATTTGGATATCCCTGGTACATCCTGAGGTGATCATGTACCTATCCGAGGATATCCTATACATCCTGAAAAGTTATCCTCAGTACATCCTACGAATGTCATTGTGCTGTGTGGGGTGCGTACCAAATGATGACTAGCAGAAAACAGTAATATTTAAATTTTATTTCGTTGTGACTCATTTCTGGTATAATAAAAAAAATATCTTATTATGAGTACCCTGTATGAATGAAATCAATGAAACTGCATGGATATACCTTCGGTTAATAAAATTTTGAAAAAATACTTTGAAAATATTTTCCACTATTAATACAGGACACTGCAATGAGTGAAATTTCTCAGTTTGCACTATTTTGTGAACACCCTGTAAAAGCAATAATAATGAAACTTTGTATTCAGGGTTTTAAGGTGTGATCAAATCAAAAATGCTATCCATTTTTTTCTTTAAAAAATGCCTAGCCTAATATGTTTTTTAATTTTTGAGGGTCTTTTCTTAATGCTAGTAGGCCATAGAAAAGATCACAGGTAAAATAATATAATATCAAAAAGTAGGCCTTTTGAGTACTACCATATAAAAAAAGTATTTTAGAAACCGGCCAATGCTATACTAAATACGGAGGTGTACCGACTTTAAGTGAAACACTATATACAGGGTATGTAAATAAATAAGTGCGAAGAAATTCAGGTGGTGATTCCTTGTGAAATAAGGAGCCGGGCATCTTTCATATAAAAAGATCTTATTTGAACATCCCCTGTGAAGTAGGTAGATTTTAATTTATTTTCTGAAACGGGTACCATTTTGTTGACTTTCCCCTGCGGTTGTAAGGGGTACAAAAAGCCACCCCTGAAACAAACAACTGTGAAAATTTTACAAGTTGACATCTTATTTGTGGAAGGGCGAAATGGGCGGTGACTATTAGACGTCTTCATTAGAGCCATCTTTCTCTATCGTACGGATTTCTATGACTTTCTTTATCGCTCTCACGTAACGGCTGATGAACCATGGGGACTTTCCGACACTGTATATCAACGAGAATGTGAAAACGTTTATATGAAAATAATTTCATTCAGATGGAATTCGTACATTGGCGTGCACTTAAGTGGAACTGAAACTTATATGATACTTTCCCTGTCTATAGTATTATAATCCAAAATCGCTAAATTAATTCATTAATACGTATATTCTTTCGTTATGATTGAACTGAATTTAGTAACATAAAGTGATTTGACGTAGTAGTAGGTTGTTTTTTCGTTTACAACCAGTTCCCCCACTCTAACTCAAAAAGTGATCGAAATGTGAATTCCCTTATTGCCCCTCAAGTACATAAATTTTGTTCAATCATTTGAATCAAATCAATTTGCTATAACCTAACTTTTTAAAATTGACATTTTAGTTTTATAGTTTTATTGTTTTTGCCGGTCACTGATATTAAATTTATCAGCAACTTTCCTTAAACTATTCTTATTTTGCCAAACAATGTAGAGTTATATGAACCGCTTTTGATTTACTAATTTACAAATTTAGTAACTCGCACAATGTTAATACGGAACCGCGTCTCATACGGAAATGTTTTTGATAATCTTCCTCAGAATAAGAAGGAACAGTTACTTAATAATAATAATAATAATACATGTCTTTTATTACAATTATTTAGCTCAAGTACACGTACATGTAAGCAAATAGAAAATAATAAGCTTGTAAAGGGGTGCGCCGCGCGCGCCATTATTCCATGGCTACGCGCGCCATTATTCTATGGCTAGAAATTGGCCTCAATGATTTGGGATCGAGGGGGATTATCCCTCTTTATCCTGCCTCATCTCGTGTAGGCCTGGACAGCCTTCGTAGGTGGGCCCCATCCGTCGTCTACCCCGACCGNTTTGAATGCCTGAAGGATTTTTATGAGTCAGATGGTGATGTTTGATATTTTCCCTGTATTTTGTTATGTAATCGCAGTCATTACACTCGTTTTACAGCTGGAATTTCATAAGAACATTACACAACAAATTGACCAGAAAGATAATGGAGAGAGCATTAAAACATGCCACGGCATGCAAATGAGAAACTATAAGAAGAGACCAGATCAACACCACATAAGGAATAGTTATACATATAATACAATAACTTAGTGGTGTATATAACTTAGTTTATATTCTGTAATAAAAAAGTTGGTTTATATATATCATAGAAAGATTTGATTATATATGTATATATATATATATATAAGTACATGTGAAATTTGCTTTTTAAGTTTATATTTATGATGCGCAATGAATACAAAAATTCAGTGTAATTTTTTATTTTTTTATTCAAGAACTCAGTTTAAAAATAAGTGCTGTTAAAATTTATATTTTATTCTCATGAAGTACTTTAGGTCTTATTTGTTCCAGTTTAAAAAAATGCCTCAAACCAGTTTTATGAATAATATGAACCATTGATGTGTATATCTAAATAATTTGGAGATGTTTCTGAAAATTTGTATGTAATCTTAAACAGAAAAATATCTGCCGGTGGCTATGTTACAGAATTTTTTCGTCAGATTTTAGTAAGTGGGTGAGTAAAATGTTTAAAAAATACATACATGTATCAACGATGGAATACTTCTTACAGAAAAATGTTAAAATGTCTTTAAATCTCATGAAAAGAGAATTTTAAAACTACCCTTCACGTATTTATGACGAATCTAATCAACAGATCCAAAATATTGTATTGTTAATTTTTATTTCAGTGGTATTCAAAGAAATCAAATCTCATATTAGATATTTTTATAACCAAATAGATAAATGATCAGATTTCCCTTTTCATTTTTTTGTATGTCAATATTTTTTTGAATAAAAAATATTAGATGGAGTGGAAATGGCAACCAAATGTTTTGGAAATTAGGTACGTATTTGATCTATAGAAATATTTAATACCACCCTGTAATTTTTTTATTAGCCCAATAAGTACTAAAAATAGCCCAGCTAATGTTCTGAGAACATCAACAGTAAAGCCTATGTTGTCCTCATTTGATCCACTGATAACCTGACAATAGCCCGGCTGATGTACTGAGGACATACACAGTAAAGCCTAGGACGTCCTCATTTGATCAACTGATAACCCCATAATCTCCTGCAGATAGCCAGGCGGATGTCCTCAGGACGTCACGAGCAAATCCCAGGAGGTTCCATTTGGATATCCCTGGTACATCCTGAGGTGATCATGTACCTATCCGAGGATATCCTATACATCCTGAAAAGTTATCCTCAGTACATCCTACGAATGTCGTTGTGCTGTGTGGGTACTATCCGTTCTTTCTTTCACTGTCCATGACTTCTTAAGAAGACACTTTCCCTCTGCAACGTCCCTTCGGTCCTCTTCCTTCTAGTCGTCCACTCACTCTCTCCTTGTGGTTCCTGGTCTCATGTCTCGCTATGCTAGTTGGGATTTCTAAACTCGCCTGGTATCTCTCACCCCTTGTCTCCTTTAGTCTTAGCTAAGATAATTCATATAATTTTACTAATATGACCTTTTTTTATAGTTACGCTTTAGTTATCTGAATCTCCTTTCTCTATTTTCTAATACAAATTCTTTTCTCAAGTAAGTTTTCCTTCGGGTTCTCAATAACAGCTTTTCACTTTTCCTTTCGTCTTTTATTTATACTTTAATTTGCTTTTACTTATATAATCTTCTTATATTCTATTTGACAATTCCTCTCTTCTTTTTCTGTCTTATTTATTATTATTATTATTATATTTTTTTCCGTCTCCTAGAGTACCACTGCACTGCACACTTAATTTAAAATACAAAATTTCTTTTTCATTTAACCAATCAGATCACTTTAAATTTTACATTTTCAATTTAACTTTTGCAATATTATTTAATTCCTATTTTGCTATATAGTACCCTTATTTTATAACCACTTTTATAAATTTAGATTAATATTTCATTAAAATTCATAGTTTACTTTTAAATTGTCCTTATGTATCTAATTGTCATCAAATTTCAAATGTGTAACTTACACTGTCATTCTTTGAAATTAATCTCTTTTCATCCCAATACTGAAATTTAAACTTTTGAACTTTTGATTCATCTCAATATATATATATATATCAAAAATAGCACCGGTCCTAAAACAGATCCCTGGGGAATACCAGAAGTTATAGGAGCAATATCTGAAAATACAGTATTAAATAAAACTGTCGGCGGTTAGAGAGGCAGGTATTAAAATAATTTAAATAACTCATCAAAACCATAGTAACGCAATTTAGCACATAACAGGGAATGACAGAGAGTATGGAATAATTTTGCTTTCAGCTACATAATTATATAATTGAGATTGGATAACTTTTTCCAATACCTTCGATAAATTATACTAATTAGGGAATTATAGTAATTGGTCTTCGATCAGAAAATTTTCTGGATCATTCTTCTTCGCAAGAGGTCTAATGATGGAAATTTTCCAAATATCAGGAAAATAGCCAGTTTCAAGGCAACAATTTATTATATGCGTCACATGTTTGAATATGGTAGGTAAACATAATTGCAACATAACAACATTTATATTAGCACTGCCATAGGCATTTGACTTCAGTAGACTGATTAGGTAACTAATCTCTTCTATCGTTGCCAATGAATATTTGAATGTCATACCGTCACCAAACCTATTGCAACTGTACCATTTTGTATTATTTTGGCAATTATCTCTAGGGCTAAATACTGTACAAAAATATTTATTTACCTCATTAGGTTTCTGAAAATGAGCAGGAATATGTACATTATGGCTATGTTTCAGATTTAAGTTCTTTACTGAATTCCAAAAATCTATATATGAATTTTATTCATGAAAATTTAAATATGCAGTTTTCTCACGCATTCGCTGTATAATTACGTAGCTCCTTATGACAGTTCCAGCTGGAAACTATTTTTTTTATAGTTTTGGAGAACCTTATTTCGCTCCTTTATTAAGCATTTAATGTGCAACCTTATTACTCTAGTTTTTTTTTAGTTACAAATAATTTTGCTAACGGTTGCTCCAATGTCGGAGACTGGTCGTGAGTTCATTGAGATTTTCTTTTTTTTATTTGTTCAGAGTATAGTAGGCATGGGCGCCAGTAAAATAAAATTGACAAGGGTTGGGGATTACAAAACAACACAAATAATAGATAACACAATGCAATATAAATTTCTATTATAATTTATTTACGCCAAATGTAAAAAGTATAAATTTTCAATACTAATATAAGTGAATTCAGCAAAAAATGATTGATAATTAGGTACTCGAGACACAGCTGTCTTCCAAGTAGATAAAGCTTAAAAAATAATACATGAGTGGCAATTGAAAAATAAGTACCTACTTAATAGTAATAATTAATATTATTTAAAAATATATGCTGCATACAAGCTTTTAACAAGACGTTTCAAATTCCAGGGATTTATATTAAGGTGACCATAATTATGTGTGGCCGAGAAATAGTCAAATTTCTGGCGTTTTTAGGTACTGAAATCTTGAAAAGTAAAACGTGTAGAACAATAGTAAGCACAAAAATAAAATTCTTGATGTTCTGTTTATTCATTGTTATTATTTAAATTTACTCAAATAAAATAATAACTTAAATAAAAGCGTTTGTAAAACATTGGTTTGCTGTTATCCTAATCCCACATTTTAAGAATTATTTTTACGTAATTATAAATATAAGTAAACAATTTTATATTTCAGTACCTAAAACCTTGATGGTTTGATCGTTTTTTGCACCTGTTTATTCGTTCTACTGCGGCGTCTTTGAAAATACTCAGATGGCATGATATGACGTTCCTATTATTTGATAAGCTTTAGATTATTCAGTTATTAAATATTTGAGATCATTTGTCTTTGTGGAAAACATTATTTAAAGAATACGGCGCCCTTAATATGTAACAAATCATCTACTGGCAACATGGAACCTTAAGTACCTCTTGGGTGTAAGGTGACCCTTTTCCTTAGTAGAGTCTGTTTTTTTTTCTATTGTTCAGCCAAACCAATCCACTGTGCAATAGTAAACAGCATAAATCCGAGACTCCCAAGTTGGAGTTTTACCAATATAGTTTTACCAAAATATGTTCGTTGTTGTGAAAAATCGTAAAAAAAGAAAAAAGGCCTAACATAAATGCATTCTGTAGTACCTGGTATAAAAGAACATATGGTAACACATAAGAAATGAATAGAATTGAAATTATTCTAGTAGATTAACATTAGTATTAAATAACCTTTTTATTTAAGTTTATTTTACAATAAAATATAAATTTATTAAAACGATATATAAAAATCTTAAATATTTGTTAATTTAAATGGGTTTAATTACCTTAGTTGTTATTTGGCCTTCTTATTGTAAAAGATATTATTCTGCATTAATTATTGTCTTTAATATATTCCTTATAGGTAGCTTATGGCGGTTTTCCACTAAACGGACAGTTGAGTTTATGTTCTGTTTGTGTTTTTTTAGAACAAAACAAAAACAAAACTGAAACAAACCCAAAACTCTTGTTTCCATCAAGCGGGCTACATTTTGTTCGAATTTTGTTTTTGTTTTCAGTCCTTTTCCACTGGTTGTCGCGAGGAAGTCAGAACACATTTTTCCAATAACCAGCTAACATGTTTAGAGAAGATTTTTTTTATTCTTTGTTATGGCTGGTTTATACTGAAGTCCTTGGAAAAAAGTGTGTCTACAGAGTGTCCCACCTTAAATTCCATCGATGGATATCTGGGAAGTCGATACTAACTTTCTTATTTTAAATGGAACCCACTGTATATTATTGCATTTTTGGAAACAGCATCCATTTTTAAGTTGAAAACATATAGCACACTCCATACTTAGGTTTGACCGTTTCCGAGATATTTCGATTTATAAACAAAAATTTACAGATGCAGACTGTCAGCAAAATTTAGTTTTCCCGGTTTATTTTTTTGTGCTAATTGGACATTTTGTAGAGAAAGACCTACTTTATCGAATTTGACATGAAAATTTTCCAGTTTTTATACAGGGTGGTCAAATTTTTTATCGAATATGAAGTTCAGAATATGTGGAAAACTCGAAATTTTTAAATGGAAACCCCTAATTTTTTTGCAATAATATACAAGGGGTTCCATTTAAAATAAGAAAGTTAGTATTAACTTCCGGTATAACCGGAAATACGATCACCTTTTAGCTTGGTAGGCTCCACAGTCCGTATCACGCCATCACAATTTCAAAAAAATCCTTCGTGCGGTTTCCCAGATATCCATCGATGGAATTCGTGGTATATGTACGGTTAAAGTGTTTACTTGGTAAGTTTGTATCCTAGCCAAGTAAACACTTTAACCGTACACATATATATTTTTTAATAGCTATAATTCATTAATGATTAAAATATTGTTTTTGGGAAGAAGAAAACGCCAACATAGATTTTGGGTTGGATCACTTAAATAGAAAACACAACACGAACGTTTCCACTAAATAGACTTGAGTTTCAAAACACCTTTTGATGTGACCGCTTTCGAGCGGAACCCGAAAAACAAAACTCCAACTGTCGCAAAACACGCCAGTCCTCAAAAAGTTTGCGAAAAGTTACAGTTTTGATTTATTCGACACAAGTTTGTGTTTTGTTTTTGTTTTGTCCGTTTAGGCGGTTTTCCACTAAACGGACAGTTGAGTTTATGTTCTGTTTGTGTTTTCTAGAACCTGAAAAACAAATACAAAACTGAAACAAATCCAAAACTCTTGTTTCCATCAAGCTGGCTACATTATGTTCGAGTTTTGTTTTTGTTTTCGGTCCTTTTCCACTGGTTGTCGCAAGGAAGTCAGAACACATTTTTCCAATAACCAACCAACATGTTTAGAGAAGATTTTTTATTCTTAGCTATGGCTGGTTTATACTGAAGTCCTTGGAAAAAAAGTAAATGTATAGTATATGTACGGTTAAAGTGTTTACTTGGTTAGTTAGTTTGTTTGTATACTAGCCAAGTAAACACCTTAACCGTACACATATATATTTTTTAATAGCTATAATTCATTAATGATTAAAATATTGTTTTTGGGAAGAAGAAAACGCTAGCATAGATATTGGGTTGGATCACTTAAATAGAAAACACAACACGACCGTTTCCACTAAACAGACATGAGTTTCAAAACACGTCGAAACCTTTTGATGTGACCGCTTTCGAGCGGGACCCGAAAATCAAAATTACCAACTGTCGCAAAACACGCCAGTCTTCAAAAAGTTTGCGAAAAGTTACAGTTTTGTTTTATTCGACATGAGTTTGTGTTTTGTTTTTGTTTTGTCCGTTTAGTGGAAAACCGCCATTAGGTTGCATCTCGGGTAGCATAAAAACATTTCCAAAGTTTTTAATAAATAACACAGCGTCGGCCTTTATTTTCGTTGAATAAATTAACTTTAATTTACAAAAAAAAAACGCGAAGATAGAACTTTTTCGTATAAGACTTTTCTATTACAAGTAGATATAATCAAGAAGCTGTAGTTTAATTTTTATAGATTATACACGCCACACCCTGTACATTTGCACTTTTGTTTGATTGATCAGATATTTGTTATGTACAATTTCTTCAATTAATTTTTTATCCACCTCGGTGATCGTTCTTAGCACAAATCCATAGAATAGAAATATGACTCGTCTGTGACCGGTTCTTGGATGGAAACTCAGGGTTTATTCCCTAGATTAGAGAAGTATAAGTATAGAAGTATATAGAGTTTATTCATAATATTATAGATTATGGCAAAAGAAGTGTGCTACCAGGACCGCGCCAAATTGTAGCGTGAGCACAAATAATATAATTGTTCGTACCGTCAGTAGAGCGTTAGCGTTACATGATTTTATTAAAAGTATGAGCATAAATGTCGATTACTTACCTACTTTGTCATTTTACAATATTTGTATAAAGTAAAGCAAAATATTAAAAAGTATGATTGTCTATTTTGATATGAAAAAAGAGCACGGCCATCTCAGCAATATTGTTAAGTATTTCTCTAGTTACGAAATTAAATCCGTTATTCTAGGTGCATGGGATGAAGATGGTAAAGGTGAAAATATTTGGGATCGCTTTACGCACTCTCACCCTGAATTTATTGCTAATAATGACAATGGTGATGTAGCTTGTGATTCTTGTCACAAGTACAAAGAAGACGAGGCTATGATGAAAGAATTATGCGTTGATTTTTATCGATTCACTATCCTGGTCAAGAATACTTCCTACAGGTATTTTTATGCTTTAGTAATTAAATTTCTTTCAATTCATCATCTTATATCTATAAAAAAAACTAAAAACATTTTTAATTTGCACAATTTAGAAACCGATGAATCTATCTCTAATAGTCAAGGAGATATATGGTTGTAAAAGTATGCTATAGAGATAATACTGGACAAAAAGTTATCATCTAAATTCGCATTTTGCTAATAGCACATTCTTTTAATTTCTTGGTTATATCAGTAGATATGATAGGCGGGTTCTGGACCGGATGTGACGTCACAAGATGGCGGCAGTCTGCGAAGGGATAAGATGACTGCGGTCTGCAGCGGATGTGACGTCACAAGATGGCGGCGGTCTGCGTGGAAGGTGATTGGTCGTTAGGGATAAGATGGCGGCGGTCTGCAGCGGATGTGACGTCACAAGATGGCGGCGGTCTGCGTGGAAGGTGATTGGTCGATAGAGATAAGATGGTTGCGGTCTGCGTGGAGGAAAGCGGGTCGCTGAACGTTAGGAACAAGATGGCGGCGGTCTGCGTGGAAGGTGATTAGTCGTTAGGGATAAGATGGCTGCGGTCTGCGTGGAGGAAGGCGGGTCGCTGAAGAGGAGGGCGGGTCGCTGAAGAGTTGGTCAATGACCAGAGGGTTAGTTCGGAATTCTGCCGCCAGGATTTTATAGATGTCGCTGTTGGGAGGAGGCGGGTCTGCATGGCGGCGTGCGGCGTGCGGGGTGTGGCACGTAGCGGCAGGTCGCTAACAACAACAAGATGGCTGCCGTCTGCGCGGAAGGCCCCAAAATTAATGCTAATGACTTCCAGGTCAAACGAGGTCATTCAATGAAAAAGACCAATATTTGTGCTGCATATTTGTGTAGAAAATATTTAAAACTCATGTTGGATTTTACTACCGAAATTCCCCAGCGTAATTACAAATAATTAACGTTATCAAAAACACATTAGTGAATAGTAATTAAAAACCAATATTTGTGCTACATATTTCTATAGAAAATATATATTTAAAGTTTATCGTTCGAGGGTCACACGGTGTCAACGCGTGACAGAAAGGTCCCAAGCAAAATCTGAACCTCTTGTCGAGCTCGCCCGACGACTTATAATTTCTCCACATAAGTACAGGTAATTAGTGTTATCAAAAATACATTAGTGGAATATTAAATACAAAGCCGTTTGGTGGCTAATTGTTCGAGAACACATCGCATTTAATGTGTCACGGAATATCCCCATAATGACCCAGTCGCATTAGTGCATCACGGAACCGCATTTTGGATATAAAAAGACGCGAGCTTTCGATTTAGAATTATACTACCTACACACATCAGAAATTGGTATTAGTGCAGTGTTGCTACGATCTGAAATATTAAGTAAGTAATAATTTAAATTATTTTCTAAATCCTTCCGTTGTTTATTCAAGTAATTGTATCTAGTGCTCCTAACAAGTAAGTTATAAGTTTTTGAAATGGTTTTTTGCATTTTACAAGCTTTTATATTGTTATAATCTTAATGCAATTAAATAGTTAACCAAACATTCTTTACATTTAACAAGCTTTTAGTTATACAAGTTATAAACTCTGAAAGTATTGGTGGAAATAATTTAATTATTATATTTAAGATCGCTGGCTACGTCACTTCATACTATTACTCTCAAACATCGCATAATAAATATTTAATATAGTCAGGTAATTCAATATTTCTGCTGTGATAAATAAAATGTTTATAAAAATATTTTTTTATAAATGTTTTAGGTGAACCTCTATCCCATTTAACGATGTCCGTACAAGAGTGGGAACATTTGAAAATTGATGGATTGTTATGGGAGCTGAATTCTACAGCATGGACCGAACTCGAAAATGTCAATTATTGTCTTGAGGAGGAAGATAAGGCATACCATATGAATAATGTCGACAAGTGTTCTTTGGGTGTCAATTTATGCCAGAGATACATATATGGAATATTAAACATTGAGGAATTCTGCAATGCGATGATTGATGCGGGTTTAAAAGGTTTTCTCAACAAAATAAGCAGTCATTTACCTGAAGATATTTTAAATATGTTTGGATTAAATGAGACGAGTGACTATGAGAGTGACGGAGAAGTTAGATAACCGAAAATACAATATTTGTAAATTTAAACAATTTCCACCTATACCCATGTACTTTAATTTTATTTTTATGTTATAAATTGTCTTTTAATATATGTATGCATAATATAAATATATAATTATTATTATTTGTGGATTTTATTTATTTTTTGGATAGGATAAAACAAATAAAACAGAAATTATATAGACATTATTTTATTTTTTCCAATTAAATTACAAAATTAGCAGCTACCTAATTATAATGAATTATATAATATTTATCAACTAAAAATCATAACAGTGCTACTTAAGAAATGGAAAACCATTGTGTACAGAGCCATCTAATATATTGTATGTGAGGTAAGCATCGTGAAGAATTAATGCGTAAGCCTTAGTATTGGCTGGAAATTTATTTTTTCGAGTTTCAAATTCCAGTTTGATGTCCACCGTAGAAGATTTTAAAGTATCGGCTTGATGGGAGCAGTCAATAATAAACAGTGGGTTCTCCAGGAATTCTCCAAGGTCCATCATGGGTTCACTCATATCTTTACCATAGTAGCTTCTTTGGAAATTCTCATATGCATAGTAGGCAGAAGAATAGATTTTTTTGGAGAAATCTAAATTCCAACGCTCATATGGGAATACCTCCGAATTCAGATAAAGTCTAATGTTGCTAATATCAGCATGAATAAATTTTGTGGCATCCATACTTCTATTATCACTGCTATCAGTATTTTGAAAACCGATAATAATATAGCGAGGTCTTTCCAGACTAGTGCTAGTCTTTATAGCCCAAATGTCCGAAGATGTTTCTCGTAAAGCGGGCAACTCGTGGAGGTCCCACATGCGGTAGGCCACTTTAACACTCGTCTTACAATTACCCTTACTCAGACACGACAACAGTTTTGGTTTTTGTCTGTCATCGGGAACAATATGTCTTATTTTCCACTCAATTTTACTTATTTCAATTTTAGCATCAACTTCACCTATATAGGAGTTATTGTAGGTACGGGCCATAATGAATATTAATTCTTGCTTAACATTAAAAATACCCTTCGTGTAATCTTCAGCGAAGCCCATAAGATACTTTAAGGGGAGCCTACCACTGAAAGTCCCACTGGCACCATCGAGAATATCTTGTTTGGTGGTGGTTAGACCCCATCCACAGGTTAACAGACTTCGTTTTTGTGTCTCACCAAATGATGTCATAATTTTTAGTGTGGTAGTAATACCAGGTTTTCGAACTATAGCCACTTGTTCACCACCCATCTCATAACGAATTTCCTCGAAGAGGAAAGCCAACGCATTATTGGAAAGCTTTTGTAGGGTCATTCGATGTAAATTTTCCTTCAATATAGATGTAACTATCTGCGATATCAAGTATAAGATCTTGAAAATGAACACCAATTCGTATTTCATCAGAATTTTTATAATTGGGAGATCCAAACGGTTTATATGTATATTCATGTAAACTAACGAGTGAATTATCTAGGACGGGTTCTTCAAAAACTTGTAACTTTTCACTTGTTGTAGAGACAGCCATATTTCAATATTACTTAACGAGAGTTAATCCAATTGATTCGAGGAAGAGGCGATCTTTACGCGGTAATATGGGACGTGTTGATGGTCTAACTGCTGTCGAATGAGTTGTTTTCTATCGACTACGTTTATTTTATCCTGCTGCCATCCATAGCACCCATCACGATCAAGATCCCGCCGACGTATTTGTGTATTATAGTGGAAACCCATTCTGTGGATATATACAAATATTATTCAGGCTAATTGTTTTAGCTCATGCTTCACAATTATTTTTTCTCCGTGAAAATCAATCAAATCACCATTGTCATCTAAAATACTCAAAGCAATGTTGTCGATAAACTGACGTCCCTCCGGTCGAACAGGCATATAAATAATATTTTGCAGCTCCTTGGTAAGTTTGTGACCGGGTTCCACATCAACATCAAATTCAAATAGTGTATGCGATGGCTGACTGTTTAAATATGCATCGGATGTGATGTTACAATCTATACGCACAATCCTCACTTTCATAATGTTAACAGGTAAAGTAGATTCATGAGTTTTATTGGCCTGAAATCGTCCTCGTTCAAAACCCAACAGATTTCCCACAGAATTGGGAGATGTAAAATCAATTTCGTATTTGGAATGCACTTCACATTTCAACGTGTTGTTGTTAGCCCGTAAAGAGAATAGCGTCTCATCACTATCCAACTGCTTGTTGTTAATATTTATAGCAGTCACTATTGCATTATTAATTTCTTCTATTTCATATGCCCCAGGGGGTATTTTTATAATTTCAGGTGTGGTTTTATTCTTCTTTCTGTATGCAAAGATATTGTTACCTTTATCAATGTTGTGAATCGAGTTATAGGAATAGAAGCCGAGTAAGCCCAAACCATAACGTTGACTTCCATCCAGTTCAATGGGTGGGTAGAAGTGTGTATCGAGTACACTGGATTGCCCAAACAAGGTGAATGTACGAGACATGACTGAATAACACCACCGAAATCAGTTAATTATGAATGATTGCGGCAAAAGAAA